>NC_092144.1:41413945-41523945 GCF_043159975.1 Macaca nemestrina
CACCAGTAGCAGATGGGAGTTGATAGATTCATACCCAGCCATTTCCTCCCTTACTTGGAACAACTCAGGATTTGTTTACATTCCCAGAACTCCTGGCTGCCAGGCAGAGCAACCTGCTCATTCAATGCATTCTGTATCAGTCCTCTTCCCTTCCCTTCTCCTCTCAGGTTAGATGGAATTAGGGCCTAAAGACCACCTATTTTAGCCAGAGTTCTCCAGAGAAACAGAGTCAATGGGATGTGCATACACACACTGCATAACAACATTTTGGTCAACAACAGACCACATCTACCATGGTGCTCCTATAAGATAACAATGTAGCTGAAAATTTTCTATCGCTCAGTGATGTATTAGCCATCATGACTGTCAATGACATCTGATATGATTTGGCTGTGTCCCCACCCAAATCTAGAATTGTGGCTCCTATAATTCACTGTGTCATTGGAGGGACCCAGTGGGAGGTAATTGAATCATGAGGGCAGGTCTTTCCCATGCTGTTCTAATGATAGTGAATAAGTCTCATGAGATCTGACGGTTTCATAAAAGGGATGTTCCCCTGTACATCTTCTCTCTTGCTTACCACCATGTAAGACATTTCTTTCACCTTCTCCTATGATTGTGAGGCCTCCTCAGTCATGTGGAACTGTGAGTCCATTAAACCTCTTTTTCTTTATAAATTACCTAGTCTCGGGTATGTCTTTATCAGCAGCACAAAAACAGATTAATACAACATCATAGCAGAATGCACTATGTTTAAATTTGTTTAGACAACACAAGTACTTCCCACTGCATTACAGTTGCCTGTAGTATTCAGTACAGTAACATGCTCACAGATTTGTAGCCTAAGAGCAACAGGCTACACCATATAGTGCAGGTGTGTAGTAAGACATACCATGTAGGTTTGTGTATGTATGCTACAAGGTTCACACAGTGACGACATCACCTAAGGATGCATTTCTCAGAAAGTATCCCCATGGTTAAGCAATGCATGATTGTATATGGAGAGCCAAACTCACTTGAAGGAGTTGGTTCATGTGATTTTGCAGGCTGGCAAGTCCGAAATCTGCCGGTTAGGCCTGCAGGGTGGAGACCCACCCAAAGAAGGGCCAATGTTGTCGTTCTAGTTGGAAGGCTGTCTGCTGCAGAATTCTCTCTTGCTTAGGGGAGGTCAGTCTTTTATTCTATTCAGACTTTCAAATAACTAGATGCCCACTTTATGGAGGGCAATTAGCTTTACTCAAAGTCTACCGATATAAATGTTACTTTCATCCAAAAACATCCAAAACAATTTTGACTAAATATCTGGGTAACATGGCCCAGTCAAGTTGACACATAAAATTAACCATCACACCTCCATTCCCCATCCCCTACCAGTGTGTCCTGCAACCACCACTGAAAGAAACAACTTGCACTCTAATTCTTATAACAGTGTCTGCTTCTGGGGGAACCTAACTTAAAGACATCGTATTTTTAGTATACTGTGACTTGGAAAATAAATGAAAGCATAGAAATGCTTAGTCCTCTTTCAAAAACCTAGTGACCCATGAAAGCACTTGGCCCACAGTTTGGGAACCGCTGCATCACAGGTGCTGGAGTTTAATGCCTAGAAAGGCCCACACAATTTCTGAGGGCATGTAAACACAGATGTTTCTAAAGTCGTTGATCATGATTTTGGAAAGACCGCAGCATTCCTAACAGTGACACAGATATTAGGATGGTGCTGTCAAAGAAGTCCCTCTCTATTCCATTGCATGCCCGACCTTCTAGACAGTTCACAATGTTCTGAGAGGGGAAAGACTCTTGTCTGAAACCCATCACGTCACCAAAGCAGCAAAGACTTCATTTAAAAACAACACCTCTATCCAAGGGCTCAGAATCTGTTCACAAAAGAAAATACATCTTTTGACATGCTTAAAAATACGTGATTATATCCTTTGTGGCAAGACGAGACCAAGTGACTCATTGAAGTCATAAAGGCTGCAAATTGCAGTATTGTTGTCTTTGAATGAAAATTGCCAGAGGACTTGTGTTTCGTTGTCTCGAGAAACCTAGGCAGTCTTTTGCCGCATCACGAGATCCAAATCATCTGAAGTTGGAGATCATCTCCTCCTTTTTGTATTTCATTAGCCGAGATCAGGTTAATAAAAAGTTTAAAAGTTGACTGCCTTCCCCAAGAGATTTATTTAGACCTCCTCTGCAGGGATGAGCTGGGAATGGCAGCCGACACTCTCATTTCTCTAGAGCTCACTTTGTCATCTCCCTCTGTGGTCCCTGAAGTCTGCCAATTAAAGACCTCCTCGATGACATTCTGCTGCTGAAGTTATGCACACATAAATCACTGTAATAAGAGAAGATTGTTATGTTAACCTCCGCCATGCAACCCTTTTCCTTTTGTGAGAAATGTGAAAAACATTCATTTGTCTGGCACAAAGGAAGCTATTTCCCAACAGATGCCTGGAAGCCTCGCCTGGATGATGCCCCTTCCTGTGGTTACGTAGGTGGTGCCTCCTGCACCAGCAGGCATTACTCAACCCGAAACGCAGAGCAACGAGGCCATAAACCAGGCAACATTACGTCAGAGACAGGGTGCTCTGAAATAAATGGGGAGCTGGTTCTATCTAGAGGAACATTTTTCCATGTTTAACCAAGCAAAACTGGAGACATTACTGAACACACAGTCTCAAAGGTCAATTCTTAAGGAGGAGACCAGTGCTGGGGAGGGAAGACACACACTTTCTACAGCGATGGAGGAACCCTCGAGGTGACTGGAGTTTCACTGTTAGAACAAGGGGCTGGTGTGCAGCAGCCGTGAATTCTACTTTGATGTGAAAGACGGCATCTTCTAGTTGAGCCCCTGGGAGCGGCAACCATAGCAGCCATGGGGCTGAAGCTGGAAGCGGTTACCACTGCGTGCTCCCTCACCTGCACTGCAAATCTTCGTGGGCTCAAATTCCCCAGAGATTCAGTTTTCAAAAGAGAGATAGAGAGAGAGAGAGAGAGAGAGAGAGAGAGAGAGAGAGAGAATGTTTTATCAACAACAGAATGCATATTCATGATGCATTAATTATTTATATCTACATGTTAACTTTAGAAGACAATATTAATTGAAAGACCTGAAAAGGAAAAGTCTAGGCATGAACTGAGCTGTTTCTCTCTATATTCAGTTGCCCCCAGTTAGCTGACTCGAGGCTGGGATGCCCCCAGGGGATGTCGAGGGGGAACCTTCTATGTAGATGCAGCCCCTCATCCAGAAACTGACTTGCTTTGGATGCCCAAGTGGGGACACCAACCTTGATCCAAAGACTCCCTTGCCCATCCCTAAAGACCTGACTTTCAGAGCTGCTATCAAAGGACATGCACTTTGCAGGGCAAACCCACAGCTAGAAAGAAAGAGAGAAGAAAGAAAGAAAGAGGAAAGAAGGAAAGCATCTGTGCCCGGCCAGATGTTTTTCTCTTTAACCTAGAGTGACCAGCCATCCTGGTTTTCCTGGGGCTGAAGGGTTTCCCAGGACAGAGGGCTTTCAGTGCTAAAACCAGTCCTTTGCAAGCCATAGAGTAATTTGCCTTCTTTAAGTAAACACGTAAATCTTAGTTTGAGCCTACCAAACCATGGTCAATTAAACATAGTATATTAGTCCTTTCTCACACTGCTATAAAGATACTACCTGAGACTGGGTGACATAAACAAAAGAGTTGACTCACAGTTCTGCATGGCTGGAGAGACCTCAGGAAACTTACAATGATGGTGAAAGGCGAAGGGGAAGCTTGCACGTCTTACAAGGCAGCAGGAAGAGAGAAAGAATGAGAATGAGGAAGTGCCACACTTTAAAATCATCAGCTCTCATGAGAACTCATTCAGTATCATGAGAACAGCATGGGGGAACCCACCCTCATGATCCAATGACCTCCCATCAGGTCCCTCCCTCCACATGTGGGGATTATAATTCGAGATGAGATTTGGGTGGGGACAAAGAACTAAACCATATCATACAGTTTCATGGTTTTGTAGTAGCAGATATACAAGTACATTCACCAGGCTGTGGGAAACTGGCCCCATGGGGCTTCTGAGCAGAAGTGAGACCATGTCAATCATTGCTGAAAACGATTTCCACCTCATACTGCAGGAAGAAGACTGAAGGCTTTCAGAGGCTATTGCACAATTTGAAGCATAAAACAATGAGGGCTTAAGTGAGAGGAATGGAAAACAAGGGGTAGAGTAAGCAGACCCTTCTCCACCGAGGTCTTGCAAATCATTCCAATCCAGTCATTTATACAATCTTCGCCAGTTACCCCCAGACCCCATCAAAAGCATTATTTCAGCTGAGGATCCAACATGGGGTGCCACGTCCTCCCTAGCACATGTGGCCAGAGCATCAACTCACTGTAGTCCTTTTATTTGGAATTAAAATATAGAGGAACAATTTAAAAAGGATGGAACCAATGCATCTCAACATTCTCTTTATTGGCAAATAAATAAATAAATAAATAAATAAATAAATAAAATCCAAATTAGGTTTTTATTACCCTGACGGCACCGAGAATCATCTGGCTTGTGAGCTTTTAAATACTCAGCTTATAATGAACATCTCCAGCCAGATCCCGTGGGCATCACTCGTGGAGACTGGTCACAGGGTGGGCCCACATGTCCCTTGCCTTCTGCTAGGCTTTCAAAGGGAGCCTGTGATGCCTACATATGAATTGCACTGAATTGCTCTTGATTAAATCACTGTAATTTTTTTGTTACTCTATGCTTTACATTAATATGAGTCGAATAACCAAGGTTTTTTTTTTTTTTTTTTTTTTCACTAATCCCAGGTCCAAATTAGACTTTTCTCATCCAGAAGTGTTGGGAAGAAGGAAAATAAAAATAATGAGTATGAGGAAGAAGAAGAGAAATCGCTGATAGTGAGTGGTTTTGCTAAGCACCTGGCATTTTGCTGAGTGCTTCTCGTGTTACATTGTGCCCTGTGAAACTGCCATTTTTATGGGTCCCATGTTTATATTGTTTGACCCACTACGTTGTCTCCTATCATCCTCCCAGCAAGTGAACTGATACTGTCATTGTCCTCTTTTTATACGTGGATACACTGAGGCTGGAGAAGAGTGTGGTCCAAGCATGTGGTCAAGCCCAGCTTGTCCCAGCTCTGACTCCAGGGACTGTGCTGCTAGCTGATACCCTTGAGTGCCCTGCCCTGACCTAGTTCCCCAGTCTTTTTTCTTTTCCCTTCTTCCCCAGCCTCTACTCTGAGCTGCATGCTGCTGATGAGAAAAGACAAACAAACAAGATGGACAAGATGGTACCAAATGCAGAGTCATGTGGACAACGGGACTGCTTGGATTGAGTGGCTGGGGCAGTTGTACCTTCATGCTGCTGGAATGGGAAGCCAGAGCTTATTGAAGGCAAGTGCATGTGGACATTCCCAGCAGAGGAGGGGTAGAGCTCCCAGGGAACCACGGAAGCACCCACGTGGAGCAGCTGAGGATGTGGCCTGGGAAGGATGCCATGTGACCACGTTTCCTCTCTGTTTTCCAGGCCACCATGGCTGACCACCCAAGCATCCAAGTCAATAAGTCTTTCACTGAGAGAGATCTGATGCCCCGCACAATCTCGCCCCAACTGGGAGGGTCAGCACAGGCTTTGTCTTCTCCTTGCACTTACTGAAGTTTATTTAACAGTTTGGACCTTGCCTGTTGAATCTTGAAAATATCACAACTATGCATATACTGTGTTCTGAAGAGCTTACCCAAACACTATTTATTAGTCACTTTGATCTAATTCATCACATGCAAAAATCTCAAACAAGCACTAAGTGTCCTTTCAGGGGGACGTGTTAAGGTAGTTAAAAGTACGCCTAAGCCCATGTTTCCCACGGCTCGGGCCACGGGTGCCATGGGTTCAAAAATGCAATTAAAAGAAGACTGTCAACTTCATCATTGTCAAAACGCCACATCACCCCCTAAAAGAGAGGCGCCCCCTTCGTCAATTTCTCCATCCATGCCAAAGTTTTGGAGAGACTCTTCACTTTATAAATCAACTCACAGCTTAGAACATCCTGGCAGCCCCTTCAAGGAACCGATCGGAATGACAGGGAAAGAGAGGATAACCATCATAGCTTGACTGGATACAGGTGTTTGCGTTTACAGACGAACCACAAACGCCTGGATCTTTGACAGGCGTTGATGCTATCAGTGAATCGCAGCTATTATTGGCTCCGGTCACCAAGGGCTCGGGGGCCTTTCCCTTAGCAACATCTCTGAGGCTGATAACATTTGGCTGAACTTTTCAGATCTTAACCTCCCTTCTGACTTTCTGCAGTCAAACCCGCCTAAACTGATCAGAAGAAGAGACACGCAGTGGGAAGACAAGTAAAATATTATTGACTGGACTGTTTCATGTCTATTAGGAAGAAAGAGCACAGAGGGGAGGGAGAACCTCACAGTCTGACAGGCGTCAAGATAATCAGGGGAGGAATCGGGGCTGCGCAGTAACCCTCGATGAGGTTGGAAAGCACTGGCTTACAAGAGGTCATTGTTCTGCGCGGGGAACAAACAGGGCGCCGGGCAAACAAGGGCACGATTGCATTCCTCTACGGGACCCGTTCCTTGTCAGCAGGCCCTGCTCCTGCAGCAAAGCATAGGATGGGAAACAAAAACAGGAAGTAACATGGCTCGAGGAAGAAGCAGGGGCTCCCCAACCTCATCCAAAGGTTTCAGTTTCTGGAAGCAGCAGTATGTGCTGACCCTCCATGCACCCTGGTGCGTGGGGCCTTTGTGCCGGGCAGAGATGGGACCCAGAGGGACAGGCGATGTTGCTCTGGGAGAATTTGGTTTTGGCAATTGGTATATTCTTTTGTGTGTTTTTGTGTGCGTGTGTGTGTGTGTGTGTGTGTGTGTGTGTGCGCGCGCGCGCGTGATTTATTTTTTTAATTTTAGATTCAGGAGGTGCCTGTGCCTGTTTATTACATAAGTATATTGCATACTGGTGAGAATTGGGCTTCTAGTGTATACATTAATCGAACAGTGAACATTATCCCTGATGGGAAATTTTTCAACACCTGCCTCACTCGCACTCTACTCCCTTTTGAAGTCCCCAGTGTCTATTATCTCCATTTTATGTCTGTGTGTTCCCACTGATTAGCTCCCACTTATAAGTGAGAACACATGGTGTATAGTTCTCCGTTCCTGCGTTAATCCACATAGGATAATGGCCTCCAGCAGCATCCATGTTGCTGCAAAAGACATAACTTCATTCTTTTTTATGGCTGTGTAATATTCCATGGTGTGTATGTACCGCATTTTCTTTATCCAGTAAACTGTTGATGGGCACTAAGGCTGGTTCCACAACTTTGTTATTGTGAATAGTGCTGTAATGAATATATTATATAATATATATAGTGCTGTAATGAATATAAGTATACATTATAATGATTAATATATACTTGATGAATACTATAATGATTTCTTTACCTTTGGGTAGATATCCAGTACTGAGATTGCAGGATAAATGGCAGTCCTGTCATGATTTCTCTGAGGAATCTCCATACTGTTTTCCAAAGAGGTTGAACTAATTTACCTCCCCACCAACAATATATAAGTGTTCCCTTTTTTTCACATCCATGCCAACATATGTTATTTTTTGACTTTTTAGTGATAGCCAGTCTGACTGGTGTCGGATGGTATCTCATTGAGGCAACCGGTATTTTCCATTTGTATTTCACGTCCCTGCTCCTTGTCCTGCTGTTCCAGACGGATCTCCTTGCTTCTTCGAGTTCATGTCCCGAACGTCCTGGCTGTGCATGCCCACGCTCGGGTGTGCATGTTAGGAAGCAGCTAGAAGGGCTCCACTTCCTCTCAGTGACCTTAAGTCCAGTTGCCAAGACCTCCTGGGACTCCACAAATGGGTCGATGATACAAGACATGCTTCCCTCTGCCCCTAGACCTACTGGAGAGGACCAAAATACCCCACCTGCTAACCAATTTGCAAAATGGAGTTTGCCGTCTGAAGCAGAGGTCAACGTCTTCGACATCGATACAGAAAGCTGGAACAGTGAGGCCATGCCCTGCACTGCCTCTCCTTCCCTCCCCAGACCCACATCCATTTTTACTCACCCCTTGGTTTTATCAGGTAAGACCAACCACAGACACTGCTCAAGGAGGTCCCACAAAACCTATGGGACATTCCCCACCATCCTATGGGTACAATTCACCTTGGAGCCATCTCTCTTCGAGGACTGGGCTTATTTCCCCCAAACATGTTTCCACTCTGTATTTCAGCAGCCCTGATTTGTGCAAATGGTTTGCTCACAGCCATCAAAGAAGCACCATCCTTTTGTTAGGGGAAGCACCTGGTGCCCACTATGTGACTTCGTCCACTTGAGCTTCTCACCACTCAGGGTGAGAGGGTAGGGTGGCATTTCAGAAAAACATCAGGAAAGGGAGACTTGGAATCAGAGAATGGAAGTACAGAAAGGAATTAAAACATCACCTTCTCCAATTCTCTATGCCACACGTGGGGAAACTGAGCCACGGGGCAAAGAAGAAAGAAGCACTTGGGTTTACACATGGTAAACTCCCCTGCGGCCCATCCCTGCCTCACCACATGGCCCTGCCTTACAGTACATTCAGGCGTGCGGGTCCATCCATGCTCCAGACACACCCAGAGCAGGCCCCACCTGCAGGGGCACTCGCCGTCTCCCTCACAGCTGACCAGGCTCTACCACAGACCCTCGGCTGGGCCTAGATCAGAAACCTGGAGGTGAACAAGCTCCCATCTCCATAACACACACAGTCAGGGGGACTGCAATGCTTCCTCCCCATACCCGGCCCCTAAACTTACTCTTATTTCCATCTCTTACTGTGGCCCTGCGTGTCCTCTTTCCTAGTTCTTCCCCTGTTAATTACCGTCCTACTCCCTGCCATGGAGCCTTCTAGAACCCTGGTTCTATGACGTCATGATGATGATGACGATGACAACGATAGTGGCAATCATTTATTAAGCCCTGCCCTGGCCTAAGGCACCACATGGGTCGTTTCTTCCAGGTTCCAACTCAATTCTGCTTTGCCACATGGTAACACAATCCTATCATGGAAGCACCATCATTACCGCCATCGCAGGGGAAGCCCAAAAAGGTGACGTATCTCGCTCAATCTCACGCAGAAAAGCCAGGATTCAGGCCTGCGAGCTCTTCCACTTCAGTCACCCTCGCCCAGCAGTGTCCCAGAATAGTGTCGTCACCACAGGGTGGGAGGGACGGGTCTCAGAACTCTAACATCCCCATGTCCTCCCCTCGACCACAGCCGCCTTTGCTCCCAGTCTTCAGACGCCGGGTTTTCTTCCCAGAGACCTGCAGGAAAGTGACGCCAGCCCCCTGCCCCTTGCATCAGTCCCTCCTGGCAGCTCCTGCCTCCCACACAGCCAGAACCCACACTGCTTCATAAGAACACACTGGTCTCAGCTGGGCACTCAGTTATTCTACATTTCTTCCTTGTCCTTAAACCTACAGAGATTGTACCCTGCTCGCCCCTCCTGCTCCCACGTGACTGAGAGCTAATGGTAAGAATTTCTCCACTGTGTAGCACTGCATATGGGCCCCCATCTCCGCTGCGCCCTGGGTCCCTCCATCAGGGCTCTCCGCCTCTGTTTTCAGCTTCCTCTTTTGTTCCTCCCAGTGCTCTTATGACCTCATCCTTCCACCTACAAATTTAGCGACATTCATGGAGACACCTTCCTGCCTGTCTCACCAACCACTGAAGACCAACCTTCCCTCCTTGCTCTTCCCTGTCACCCACGGTCCTCTATCTCCTCCACTCTGTTCTCCCCATCACCACCAGCTAAAGCACTCCTACCATAAACCAACAAACTAACCACTCTTAACGTGATGAGCTCCTCCCTCTCACTCAGTCCATCATCAGTGACCTTCCCCTAGGCAGATCTCATGGACACCCACTCCTCAGTCCTTGTGTGGCTGAACATAGCTGCTGTGTTCATCACCACTGAACACTCCTGTCATCTTGAAACTATCTACCCGCTTGGCCTCGGGTTTTCTTCCTTCCTCCATGACCACTCCAGCTCAGCTCCACCCAGGACTTCCTCATTCTTGACCTGTCCCTGGTTGGTGGTGGTCCCCAGGCTTCCACTGACAATCTGCCCCATTTCCCCCGCCATAGCTTTACCTATCACTCCAGGTGCTAACCCAAGCTCTTCCCACAGATCTCAGGCTTAGCTCCAAACTGGCTGGACATCTCCAGTTGTCTTTAGTAAAGAATATGCTCATGACAATGGCCCACAATCTTGCTTCCCAGGGTGATTTGACAGTGTGGTTTCGGATTACAGCCTGGCTTCCTGGGGTGATCCATCACAAGAATAAAGTGTTGATAATGCCAATGGGTACATTTCCAGGTCAGGGCGGTTGTGTTTCTCTCAGCAAATGAATGGGTCGTTTCCCCAGCACCTGAAGGTGGTGAGAGTTGGTCTCAGCTCTGATAACCCAGGCTCTGCCAAAGGTGTGACCTTGGGCTTTGGGGGAGTGAACAGAGTCAGTGATACAGTGTGGTGGTGTCCATCTGTCCATGCTCAAAGCCGATCTCTACCTGCACCTGTTCTGAATCTGAGTTCTGCATTAAGAGAGCAGTTGAGTGTTGATGTATGGACAGAGCCAGCCCCCAGCTCTTCTGGACTCACTATTTGCAGGCAACTTATGGGCATGCTTGAGCCATAGGATCATTGCACCCCAGTGCACAGGGCAGGGTCCCCATCCATATTCACCCCACTAGACATGAGGCAGCCCTTACAGTGTGCAGTGTCACAACCTGGGGGAGTGGTGGTAGGCAGCCACTGGGAAGAAGCACCCTCTTCAAGCAGGTTTGATGTTGCTTCAACTCTCAAATCCTCCTCAAGGTTTAATGTTGCTTCAACTCTCAAAACTGCTGCCGATGATTTACAAGGTCCTGAATGGGAAATGACACACAGCACATGCGTCTGATGGCAGCACCTCCTGGATACTCCATCTGGACTTGAAAATGCAGAAGGAACAGTAGGAGGAAGTCTAACCAGGAAGCTGTCGTTCAGATGCCCCCTCTGTCACTCACTCACTGCGTGACCTTGGGACAGTGACCAGTTCTTCTGAACCTCAGGATGCTTATCTATGAGACATTTACCACAATCCCACCCTGCCTCCTCACCGGTTTGACTCAATGCTCTGCTGTGGTTACCCTCAGAGCTGTCATGAGTGAGCCCAGAGGATGACAGAGCCAGCAGGGGTGGTGTCTTCGCAATCCTCACGCTGGCTGTCCCGACGTGGTCCCCTCTGCTGCTCCCCCTTTCCACGGCCGGCTCCTTCTCATCCAACAGGCTTCAGCCCAGGAGTCACCGCCTCAGAGTGGACTTCCCGCCACTCACCCCAGTGTAGCCACCAACTCAAGGCACTTTCTAAATGATACCTCTGCTCTGTTTTTCGAAGAAAGTCTCAAACTTACCTTCCAGGGAAACTGACCAAACCAAGGAGTCCTGACCGTAAGTCCCTCCTGGAGCCAAGATCAGGGAATTCCTACACAAATCAGATGACGTGGCCTCTTCTTTGAGCCTCTCTCCAATGCTAGTCTTCTAGTTATCACCAACTAGAAGTTTTTTAATTTATGTATTATACTGCTTACTTGCTATCTGGTGGTCTGCAAGGTATAGGTGTATCTTAGTCACTGAAGTAGAACCTGCCTGGCTCACAGTAGGTCCTCAATAGACATTGACTGAATAGCTAATGAGGGGATGATTGAGCGGACATCCCTGCCCGAGGCTGGGACACCCGGGCTTGATAGATCCTGGTTCCCAGGTCTCAGTGCATCTGCCTCTCATCGCCTCCTTTGCCAGTCACTTCCTCAATGATGGAAAGAGTCGAAGTTCTCCTGCTGGATGCATTTTCCCTGAATTTGGGGAACCCAAGACAGTGTCAAGCCTACAGTGAGCTCTGAGCCCCTTCAGGAGAGCCAACTCTGGATACAGCCCCCCAGGTACCCCTATGAATTTTCCCCTATAAAAAATGAGAAATCTGTAGCTGGGTGCAGTGGCTCATGTCTGTAATCCCAGCACTTTGGGAGGCCGAAGTGGATGGATCACTTGAGGTCACGAGTTCAAGACTAGCCTAGCAAACATGGCAAAACCCCATCTCTACTAAAAATACAAAAATTAGCCAGCTATGGTGGCACATGCCTATAATCCCAGCTACTCAGGAGGCTGAGGGACAAGAATCGCTTGAACCTGGGAGGCAGAGGTTGCAGTGAGCTGAGATCGCACCCCTGCAGCTGCTACACTCCAGCCTGGGTGACAGAGAAAAACTCTGTCTCAAAAAAAGGAAGAATCTTCCATTGTAAACATGACCAGACCTTACTCATGAAAGAAGTTCCTTTTGATGCCTTCTTAGAGCAGTGTGCTCAACCACCAAACAGAGCTGGGACTTCTGTCCTTCCGAAGCCACTCCCGTAATGTCTCTGCATAAGCCCTTCTTTCTCTGTAGTATTTTCCCAAAACAGGTGAGGAAACAGGGATCTGTCCTGTTATTTGACCTGTGTGATGACTCCTATCCGTGTCTGGTATCATCACTCCCATCTCCGAACATTCCACAGCAGTGACTGCTGCCCAGACCTCCGGCTAGATGGGAGCCCTGACCGTCTGTTCTCTGTGCACCTGGTCAGCTGCTCTTCACTTGGATTGCAGCCTCTTGAGGGACTCAGCTTGCAACACCTCACATCAAGTAGACCAACGAGCCACCTTGTTTGGCTGAAATATAAGTTCGTTCTGCAATTTGGCCATCAGAGGAGGGTAAGAAAGAAGATAGACAGAAAAACAGAAGAAATGGAAGGAAAAAGACACGCACCCAGGAGCAGAGAAAAGACACAGGAAAAAGAAAAAAAAAAAAACTAGTTTAAGGGAGAGGGGAAAATGAATCATACATAAGGGAGAGGGGGAAATGAAGCAAAAGAAGATTAAGGGGAGAAATTCTCTAAGATCTTTCAAAAACTAACTGCTGTCTATAAAGGAGTGACGGGACATGAGGTGAGGATTATACGGTGCTGTCCACTTGGCACAAAGGGTGCAAAGTCTTAACAACCCCCTGCCACCTGCACCTCCCACTGCGCCATGCTGTGAGCCGCAAGAGGCTCCATTCCAGCTCAAAAGATGCTGCAAGCTCAGAAGTAGAAAACTTGTCCTCAGATGCAACAACAGTTGTCAGAGCAATGTTACCCTGGGTCGTGAAGAACCCAGGTCTGCATGGAAGAAACCTGGGCTGCCCCAGTCCCTGGCCAAAGGTTTGCCAAGCACCCTCAGAAGACCTGCAATTGTCAGGGAAAGTGAACTTGGTCCCCCGCCCCCCAAATCCCTGCCTGTTCTCATTGCTTCATAGTCCAGTCCAGTGCAGTCCCCGACCCAGACCCAGGCCTCCCGAGAAGCCAGTGAGGTGAAGTCATTCGAGGGAGCCTCATCCCTGATGGGTGGGCACAGGCCCTGTCTGACTTGCCCAACTCATATCACTCAGAAATCGGAGGAGGTGGTACTTGGGGGGCAGTAGAATGAGGCTCCAAGAAGTCACTGTCGTCTCCGTGGGCCACGCCAGAGTTCAAGACCAGATCATCGCTCCCATGGCCAAGGGATCTCTGGAAGGTCCCCTTTGCCACCAAGAGCCTGCCCTTTTCTGCCTGTTTTGAAAGGAGTTTTCCTAAACACAGCCTCCTCCATCAGGAAGTTTGAATGTATAAACAGCGACTCTTATTCAGAAAAGCAGCGACGAGCAGTTTTATATAAAAGTTACATCTCCATTTAAGAAAGAATATATAATTCCACATTCCACTGTCCCTCGAACTTTATTCCCGTTTATGTAGATCTTAATACAGTTATATAGTCGCGGGGCTAACGTCCCCTCCGGATGGTAATGAGGTCCTCTCGAACCCGTTAGCTGCTATAAAGTATGCAGAAGTTAAATGCACAGATAGAAAAAAATTTGTCTCAATTTTATACTTCTGCAAAATGGTAATTTTGTACTTAAAATGTACAAGATGGATGTTCAGAAATATAGGCTGATAGCCTAAATTATATTTGGTCATAATTTATGTAGTACAGTCCCAAAGAGATACAAAAAGGCAGAGCATAATTTATCTGCTGGAATCAGCGATAGCTTTGCTAAAACTCCCATTTATTCCATCCCCCATAGTTTTAAGCAGGCTTCGTCCTCAGGGCTCACTCTATTTAAGTTTTCCATACTGCTGTTTGATCACATATTGTACTCTATAATTTGCCTATCATCTGAAGCAAATTTAGGTCTCAGAAGTTATGATCTCTACATAGCAACCACTTTATTTGGTAAATGCAAAATATTTATAGCAATATAAAAACCAGATGAAAATAAAATTCCTATAATCATTGGAACGTACACACTTTATCATTGGGGCTCATAAGACCATTAGAGTAAGACTAGTATGTTGCCTAATACAATTACCTTTGGACGCTCACTCAAATTTGCTGATGCTTGGGAACCGGAAAAACTTTTTCTCCAGCATCCCTTCCATCTTGCCAATGGTGAAAAAAAAAAAAAAAAAAAAAAAAACATCTGGGCACGGGCTCCAGAGAGAATTACCCCAGAGGAAATGAGTTGAAAAGCGAGAGTCAGATGAGTCATCACTGTGCCTCAGATGTGGAAAGGAATTTCCAAGTAAAAACACACTGCTTGGCAACGGCACTGCCCTGGATGGGTTCACCCCTTACCTTCCAGGGAAACTGACCAAACGAAGCAACGCCGACCCTAAGTCCCTCCTGGAGACAAGATCAGTGAATTCTTACACGAATCAGATGACGTGGCCTCTTCTTTGAGCCTCTCTCCAATGCTAGTCTTCTCACACCTCTAACTTCTTTGTATATGTGCGTGTGCTTCCAAAATTGTTACTTGGAGATGTTCAGGCTGGAACCTACAACATAACACAGTCCATCAACAGCTCCTTCGAAAAGCAATGAGCTCTTCAAAACAGAGTGGAGAGAGAAAACAGTGAAGGGCCAGGCCCCAATCTGAAATGTGCACTTGAAAACCCGAGGGAATAACGTTACTATGCACATTCACATACACTTGTTGAGTGTCTGTTCTCTGCAAGCACTGTCTAGGGCAGAATGCTATTAGGACAGAATGCTGTTCAAATATGTGTTCAGGTGACTTCCACTTATGCATAGGACCCTGCCCTAGGTTCTCTCCAGTCCTCAAAAAAAAAAACAAGCAAAAAAAAAACAAAAAACAAAAAACAAAAAAAAAAAACCTGCACAGTAGGGCATATACATTACCAGTATTCAAAGGACGAAATTGGCCAGGAGCGGTGGCTCACACCTGCAATCCCAACACTTTGGAAAGCCAAGGCAGGCGGATCACCTGAGGTCAGGAGTTCGAGACCAGCCTGGCCAACATGGTGAAACTCTGTCTCTACTAAAAATACAAAAATTAGCCAGGCATCATGGCACATGCCTGTAATCCCAGCTACTGGAGAGGTTGAGGCAGGAGGATAGCTTGAACCCGGGAGGCTGAGGTTGCAGTGAGCTGAGATCACACCACTGCACTCCAGCCTGAGCAACAGAGGGAGACCTCATCTCAAAAAAAAAAAAAAAAAAAAAGGAGGAAACTGAGGCTGGGAGAGGTCAATGGTAGAGGAGAGAGTGACACCCAGGACTGATACCATTCAAGCCAGCTGTATCTGACACCAAACAAGTCCCCTGTTGTACTTTTCTGTATGCCAACACAGAACGCCAAGCTTCCCGAGGTGCCTATGCTGGGATATTGCTTCTCTATCCTCAGACCTCTCTCCGCCCACCTCAACCCCCTTCCATCCAGCCCTCAAGGTTGCCTTCAGCTGAGTGAAGATGAAATAAAACCCCAGCTGCATCTCTCTGATAAAAACTTCAACTGAAGCCTCATATATTTTGTAGATACTAAAGATCTCATGGCTCTTTGAAGACGAGTGTTGTATTAATCATTGTGGTTGCTCAGATTATTTCCTCGTTTTTAACATTGCTCAAGCCCTCTACCACAGAGCCACCATTTCTGTATCCAGGGTAGTGAGACCCTCAGAGATATCCTAGATTCCTCTGGATAGCCACTTCCTCCTTCCTTGCAACTTACCTCCAGCTCCAGCTCCCTAAGTCTAAGGGAATCTCCCCATTTTTAACTTTTTTACCCAAAACATGCTTAAGCAGAAATCACCTGAACGCATATTTGAATAGCATTCTGTTCTAATCCAAATATTATTCTACAAGGTACATTTTAAAGTCTGTTTTTTCATATATCACACTGGAGGGAGAGAGAGCGAGAGAGAGAGAGAGAGAATATAACTCAAACTGAATCTGTAAAAAAAAAAAATCATAGGGCAAAGAAAATACCTTGGTCTAATTTTTCTCCTGATTCTATAATTATTTCAAAGCCAAATACAGGTTCCTAAAGTATCAGAGTGGAAAGCAGCCCTAATGCACCAGAACAGCTCATTTCACAATTGGGGAAACTGAGGCTCATAAGAGAAGTCATACATACACCAGTAAGGACAACAGTTAGGTCTCTATTTGGGTCTTGCTTGGTAATATGTGAACAATGTGTCTGTTCTCAAAAGGCAGTAACTATTGCAATCAGTTGGGAACTCAAGAATAGCTGACATATGGGACCGTCCATGACTTGTCGCCAGTCCCCTTCTAGCCTGTGGGCAGGGAGATAGGTTTCATTTGCCTGTTGTCTGCTCATCAGCACTCCTCCCCATGCAGGGGTAGAGGAAGCAAGAGGGTATGTTGACTTTTATCAAGAGCCTGCACGCTGGGCATTTAGTTTGAGCTTTCTCCCTCTACCTTCAGGCAATTGTATGCATGGCTCCAATGTGCAGGTGAGGCTCAGTCAAGGGCACTCATTTTCCTAAGGACACACACAACAGAGCCCAATAATTGATAATACTACTGTAGAGGTTACTTCAGAGGAAGGAACTATTAATGTTACCTTGGGGAGTAGGAAACAACATTCTAGTTGAATCTTCTAGGACGGGATGGTATTTGCATGCAGAGGACAATTTGTGGGCAGAGGTGCTAAGGTCCCAGTAAATATTTAGGATGGTATTTGCGCACAGAGGACAATTTGTGTGCAGAGCTCCTAAGACCCCAGTAAATATTTCCTCCATGTTCACAGTCCAGGGAGGGAGAAAATGTGCAAAGGCCCTAAAGAGAGAAGCTTTAAAACCCCACACGAAGCTCTTTCCAAGTATTTTGCAAAGGGGATGGTTGTTCATCCCCTTCTTAGGAAATCATTCAACCTAGCCCGGCCTGCCAGCCACCCTGCAGCCAGGAGCTCTGATGTGTGCTATTATATAGAGTGCAGGAATGTGAAAGGCACCACATAAAATCAAATTCTCTTCTATTTTAAGTTGAGTGGTGCACCAGTTCAGCTTTAAAACCTAATTTCTTAAAAGTTTCAAAGGGGAAAAAAATGTTCCTTTGCAATTGGAATCGAGTCCACATAAATTAGCAGGCGAGCTCTGCGTATCCATCTTTCCGAACTTTCCTGGATTGTTCATTTTAATCAAGCGGCCCACATTCTTGACTTTTCATCCTTCACTGCCCAGAATGATGCACTGCGGCTACTGATGACACGCAAATGTTAATTTTGTTCAAGTTCAAACATCATCCAAAAAGGGCCTATTTTAAAGACTGCTTTGCAAACACCAGCTGAAAATGAGGATGAACGGAATCAAACACCGCCAAGAAATTCAGAGGAGGAAAAGCTGTGGTCTTACGGAAACTCACAAGTTTTTTTGTCTCTAGATCCTCAACCTCTCCAAGGCTGAGAGTAGAATCCTTGATGTCTAGAGCTGGAAGGGAAATCAGATTTCACCCCAGCCCTGCCCAAGGTCATTCAGTGTGGTAGGGAAGGGACGAGATAATTCAACTCTCCTCCTGGGTAAAGGAGCCTTCATAAAATGTGAAACCAGTGAAACCATGCATTTCAAGTCTTTCTGTCATTTAGTCGGTTTTGGGAACAGCAGGATACATCACACACACACACACACACACACACACAGGCACACAACAGGCTTATTTTAGAGCTCTGGCTCACCCCTTAACCAACTACCCTTCCCTCTATTCCATCTCCTCCAGTACCGGATGTCACTATTGCCCAGTGAGGGCACAAGAGTGACAGTTGTTCAGAGGTGCGTCAACAGGAATTGTGTACTTAAATAAGGGGAAATCAGCCAAGTTCCTATTTCTTCCTAGCTGAAATTGTCTGAGACTTGGCAGCCGCTTGTTTGCCTTTGCACCCAATGAAGCTGCACAAGAAAAGGACTCATCTATATGAGTCACTACCGCATCCCCCCTGGAGCCTAAAACAGGGCCTTGGTGCCTCGTGAGCACCCAGTGAATATTTCTGAACAAATGAAGAAATGAAATCACTCTGGTCTATTTTTCACCAGGATCCTTCAAAGCAGGACCGTACTATGGAAGGTCTCAGCATAGAGGTTAGAGATCGGAGGGTCCCTAAGACACTGAGTGCCATCTCACAGCAACATGGCCCTAGAGAATAAATCCATCTGAAAGCCGTGGTCCCAGGGATCTCAATGGCCTTGCCTCTAGAACACCAGCCACATGTAAACAAGCCATCAGCAGTGACAAGGACCAGTTTCCGTGGCCCATCGGACTAAACTGTTCACAGTGGCGGCCCATCTTGTGAAAGAACAGAAGAGACACTTCCACCGCAACGTCAAGAAAAAAATGACTGTCGCTATTCCCTGAGCGATAACAGCCGCTCTTGAAATGCAGGACATGTTTCATTTGGCTTATAATAATTGTGTACTGTCTTTTAACCCTCAAAGTGTTAAGTATTGTCATATCCTCTGGGGATGAAAAGATCTGGGGTTAACAACTTTCTCTTTTAAAAATTCATAAAGGTGCAAATAAACAGCATTGCATCCAGTGGCTATGCATTGCAAGAAGCCAAGGGAGAAAGAGGAAAAAAAAAGACGACAACAACAACATTACCCCCCACAGGATACTTGGCAATTAACTGCAGCTATGTCAGCAATTTTTTGAAAAATTTCCTAAACATGGAGAAGACTCATCCTCACCATATGAAAAACAAAGCTACTGCAGTGACTCTCCCATGCATTACAATGTGTGTGTCTTACTTCTTAACCAAGCCGCTAATCACGCAAATTATTGCAACTAATTACATTTGAAGGTCTAATTAATTCTTTCAGTACCACATCATTTAGTACGCATTCACAACACAGCACCTGTTTTGAAAATCCTTGCAGTTAATTTGTTTATAAACAAACACTATTTGCATAAAATGTTTAATGAATGGTTTAACAGTTAGTACAATACTCCAGTTTTGTCTTCGTAGATCTGAGGTCATCAAAGGCCACGATAAATTAATTTTAAACTATACAAATTAATTTAAATAGAATGTGTGAATTTCTCATTAATAAAGAAAACATTTTCAACATGTTAATTAATATCTCTGTAACAGGCTAATTACTTCCTGCACAACAAGTACATCTTACAAGCAAACCTGAAAGATTTGGGGGGCAAAGGGGTGGGGCCTGTTTTAAAACTGCAAAACAAAAAGTGCAAATCAGAAAAAGCACACGCAGCCCGATTATACTGGAGAATTCACCACTTAGGACAGGCAAACCAAGAAAAGAAGCTATTGCCTTATGTTACAAATACAACACATTTTAGTCATCGAGAATGGGACGGTTGAAAACCGTTTCTATCACAGGTGCAGTTACGCTGCAAAGATGGTTAGATGATGTCTGCCTTCTGGTAGAAAGACACAATTAATGAAAATATTAGTTCTCAGAGTAAAGATCTCTCCTTTGAATGTAGGGCATATTAGCTGTGTTTGTAACCCAATGGTAAATACGGATTTCATTAAACAAATCTGCATCTTCACACCAGTGTCTGAGGCTCAGCCATCATCATTCTCCCCGTGGCAAACCATGGAAAGACACTTCATGTAGAAACTAAAGAGGAACAACATTATAGCCCAACATCAAGCACAGCCCTTGCAAAAGCCGTCACTGAGATATGTTCACCCTTAAGTTTGTTTCTGATTTGCAAGCATTTTCACATTTGATAAGCACCTGTTGTAAATTTACATCCACGCAGGAAGTATTCTTATGCTAGGGAGCTGAGAATTGTAAAGCATGTTTATACTCTTACCCTTGTGTGGTGTTGCCCCTTAATGCACAGGCTGATAAAATGACTAGCTACACAGGACCCAGAGGGATGTGCCGCTCCACCTGGTTCCCGCCGCATCTGCCCCCAAGGAGCCACTAGTCCCTTCCTCCTGGAACAGGTTTTGTCAGCACTGATCAACAAGCACTTGGTTTTTGTTTTAAGTTTGTTAATTTGGAGAGGACGTGGAGAGACGGGGGAACAAGGAGGGGAGAGAGAGAGAGAAGGGAGAGAGAGAGAAGGGAGAGAGAGAGAGAGAGAGAGAGTGTGTGTGTGTGTGTTCAGGGTGTGGGGGTAGAACGACAGAAAGACAAAAGGAAGCGCAAATACAAACTTCCCAACACTTGTCTGGGACCTGCCAATGTATTTCCAAGAAAACAATGGAAAAATAGTAGGAGTTCCATCCTGATAGCACCAGGGGAAAAGAAGAATTTGCCCAACCTCTGATTGGACCCAGATTTCCAGGGTGGTGCTGCTCCTCGTTACAAAACACTTGGCCACCTGGCCCCTTGGTCCTGATATTTCCTTGGAGGTGTATATAGAATAAGATTATCCCAAGCACCCTGCCCCCAAACTACCCTGGTGAACCCAGTACGGTGTGAAAATCCCTTTGCTTTACTCTTTTGCCAGATAAATGCCAGCCAGCATCCCTGTCTCTGGGGCCCTGGAGAGGCCTTCAACACACCTGGTCTCACTGCCCTGTAGCTTCAACAAAGAGGCTGAGCATCTCCTATAACCCTCGGGGTCCATGAATGACGTAGCAGAGTGATGGATTTCAGAAAAGGCAGGTGCTTCCCACTCTTTACATTTTTTTTTTTTTTATTCTTTCCAAGTTTCCCATCAACAGCCCTGCAGTAAAAATCCAGGGCTTCAGAGACAAACATTTCATGAGTACAGACTGTGATGAGGAAAAGCAAGCCTTCCCTCTCTATCTATCAGGACCCTGGTGCTTTGCTCTTAAAATGAAAGAAAAAAAAAAAAAAAAAACAGTGATAACGGTTGGCACAGGACTCAGGACTACAGGCCGTTTCCGTGTTGACTTCTTTTGGCAAAGATACCCAGGACAGCCGTGTGAGGAGTTACTCCGGGTTTCGGCCCATAGCCAGCTAGGAGAAATGAGGTTCAAGGGGCAGAGGGTAAACTCCTCAGCAGAGACAGAATGGGGCAGGAGGAGGGCAGGAGGCGGGTGACTGTCAGAGAAAATGCCTCCATCCCAGAACAAGCAGAAACAGGCACACCCCTCTGAAACAGAAAAGTCAGAAAGCCTTGCAACATAGATGCAACTCAGGGACTTCCCCTTGCAGCCAGCAGCCAAGGCAGCTTCTAGGCACAGCGTGGCTGTATTTAAGCCCAACTTGGTCCCTAACTTCTCTCCAAAGCCGGTCAAGGTGCCCCACCCGAAGCATCCAGATGACAGGCTCCTGCCTCCCCTCTTGCACGAAATCATTCCCGGATATAGAGCCTGGCTTCTTCTCTCTCCCCATTAAAAATCACCAGCGTTTCACAAATAAAGGCGATCACCATGTGAAAAATTATCTTTTAAAATGGAGTTTAATTTGCATATAAGGAACGAGAGATTTATGACAAGCAACATCGTCCAGTACTGCATCTGCCTAGTATCAGTCGTAATTTAGATTGTTTGTGACTGATCTTAAATTCTAAAGCTTGGAGAAGATGAAGTACTCTGTTGCTGTATTATTGTCAGGAGTCTAAGACTTACCAGAGATTTATTAGTAATCTTATCACAAACATGTCTCAAGTTTTTGCTTTTAATATGTGCCAAGCTCCTCTGAGGAATTTTCCTCACTGCAATTATATTCCTCAATGCCTGCATTCTGAAGCTGAGTTGATTTCCTTCCCAAAATAAAGCGACCTATCATTACACCACAGCCGCTCTTGTACATTTTTCCTCTGCTACTTAATAATCAATGTATTCATCATTAAAATCTGAGCCCTGAAGCAATGGTTTTTAGCATATTCTAATGACTAGCGACTTGCAAATTACAATGACCTTTCATGTACATTCTGAAAGCACCTTGTTCTAATGTGTACTGTATTTATAGTTTGCCAATACAAACTAGCCAAAGATTGGATAATTACTGTAATCTATTAGCTCGATTGCTTTCCCTGCTCATTTATAGCATGTGCCACGCAGGCCATTTTCAAAAACTGGCCTATCTTTCATCTCCCGCAAGCTCAGAAAGTAAGGGATACTTCATCTTCACAATATACACACTTACTAATGTCTGAAGAGCAGCCCCATCTCAGCTCAAGGAGGTTTCAAAAATAAAGAACCTTCTTTCCTATTAGTGTCATAATGCTATTTGTGACTGACAAAAAACACCGCTCCGAGAGTGTAAACTTTCGTTGAAGAATGTCAAGGCCAGTCCCATTTTCTGCCCATTACTCTGACCTCCAAATAGCATTTAATAAGATCTGCTTTGAAAGAAAAAGATAAAGGCACTTCCCTTAAACAAGAAACAATTTTTTTGTTATAAATAAATGTTTCAAGTAAAGAATTAAACTTTTTCTTTTCTTCTTTTTCTTTTTCTTTTTTTTTTTTTTTTTAAGCACACTGCTGTTACAACTCCAGTACCAATAAGGAAGCTGCGTGTGGAAGTATGAGCTCGGGTCGCCTTCTGACCCTCTGTGACGGTCTATTTCAGGCAGTTATGGATAGATAACATTACAGACACTGGTAATTAAAACAACACTAATTTTGTCTCTGTGGCCACGCTTTGTTGTTAGAAGCCATCTATCATGGCCTTCACGCATCACACAATGAGAAGACATTTGTCTACGTACATTGTGCTTGGTCAACGGTTTTACGGATCTCCCCGCGTACCTGGACACCCAGGCACTTTTAAAGACGTACTGCCTTCATTTCTACTCTATTACTCTGATTAATAAAACATTTTGCATGCTTCGTCAAAACACCCTGCAAGCTTTTCACCACATATATTCATGGGGGGAAAGCAATGTTAATTTCTTTCCCTTTCAGAAGGAAACTAACAACAACAACAAAAGAAATTCTCTTTTGGATTGGAAGAGAGAAAGAAAAATTCAAATATGGAAATACTTGTCTTCCCTGTACAACAGAGTCCAGCCTAATGAAAAGCAAAATATTAAAACACACACACAATGCCGAGCATCTCCTTTAAGGCTACACGTATTTTTGACTATATGTATCGTTAGTTCTTTTCTGTACATTCACTTGCTTGATTTATGGACACTCAATTTCACTTCACCTTTTATTACAAGATCTACAGTTACATTAAGAGTAATAGCAAGTCAAATGTTTTTATATTTGAGCAATTAAAAAAAAAAAAAGAAAAGAAAAGATCTTTTCCATAGGCCCTTATAGGAAATTAGAGGTAGCCAAAATGCAAGATGACTCGCTTAGTTCTGTTACAATCAACTAAAAAGAAACTATAATGGTGCATTTCAAGGCATCTTTAACAAGTGACACAAACAAGAGAAGAAACAGACAGGACCATTTAACTTCAAACTCCACCGAAGAGAGCCGAATTGTAAGCTTCCTATAGCAAGCCCGGCTGGCGGCTATGTGGCAGTCTTCATTTCTCAGCGGAAAAGCCACTCCCTTGAGACTCTCCAGGCACCCCCAACTGCATTTTTTATCAAGTGTCTAAAAGGTAGGAGTTGTTAGAATTCTTTTCTCTATTCACAGATGATCACAGTCCTTTTTTCCCCTTTAGCTTGCAGACGCACATGTAGTTTCAAATATTAGCTAGAACTCCAGCCCTCACCAGCCCCTAATTGCTCTCTCAGGGAAGGTATCATAAACGCAGGTATGGCTGACACAGATGTAGCTTCAACTTTATGCAGGCAGGAATGCTACATCAAAGCTATTTGCAAAGTGACATAACTAGTTATTTAAAAGAACATTTTTATTATATTCCTTGGAATTTGCATTCTTCTAGAAACCAAGTGTATTTTTTAATGCAGCCACAGAAATGTTGGGGCAATTGACCATTCATGATGTCTGCAAAGGAAAGGCATCTAAATATTTTTCAAGCCACTTTAATAAATTTGAGTGCGTCTGTCTGTCACTACATGTAACCTGATTATTTAAATAAGTTAATATTAGCACGTCTCTTTTGCCAGCTGCTGTAAGCAGTCGGCTGCTGTCATTAAGCAAAAAGGCCGAGACAATGTGAGTTTATCTGGTCCTACCTGCATTTCTACTCGTCGCTCGACTGAAACAAATGGGAAAGAAAAACTTACTGACTTTTGGCGAACTACAAAGGTTAACTCCATTCATCATGGAGAAACTGATGCTAAGTGCTTTCTGTCTGTCCATATATTTTAAAGATTTAGAAGGAACCTGGTAGCGTTCTTAGGAGACAGAAGACAGGAGTGTTCATCTTCGCCATATGCAGAGTGTCTCTTGCAGTTTTCTCTTTACCTCACTGGCACTGCTGAAATCCTTCTTAGATCATAGAGTTTTGGAAACAAGGTTATTTTTCAATGAGTTAAAAAGCCAAGGCTTTTCTTTCTTAGGATCTTTAACTCTTTTAAGGTAAGTGGCAGGGTTTGAAGGAGTTAACCCTTTGAGGAGAAGGAGCTCAATAGCTTGCAATGATAAGAAGAGAATTCTCATCACCCAGGTTGCAATAAAACGTGCCTCTCCCAACACCAGTAAAGCCCACCCTGGAGATTTCTAGCGACTGCTGGAAGGCAGTGGAAGGTAAACCCAGAGGAAACACAAGATAAAGGCAACCAGGTGGCCTGGTTCTTAAATCTTAAAGCAACAGTTCCAAAGTTGAGAGCCCGCATTGCAATCTATTGCACAGCCTGACAGGAGAAGGGACAAGGAAGTTCAGAACCTGGCAATTGGAGTGTTTCCCAGCGCCGGGTCCCACCGTGCATCGCACCGAACAAGAAATCTTTTTCACTTTCTATAACTCATTTGCATGAATTTACTTTTTTGCCTTAAGAGGTTGTTGTAATGTGTGTTAAAACACACAGTGCAATTTTATCTCCATAATATCACAAAAGAAATATTATGTTAGTATAAAGTTAAAAAAAATGCTGCGAGATCTTGCAGCACGGCGAACGGCAAAGCGTTGCTCAAAAGCGCCACCCAAAGGCAGGAGGAGTGTAACGGCATTCAGGGAGGGATCGTTTTTGTTAATTTCAGCGATCCGAATGTAAAAAATGACAGCGCCACGCAAGTTGACGGAGGCTTTTGATTGAATTGACTGATTGCCTCAGCTGCACCTGCGGAAAATTGATGACAATGCTGTCTAAACCATTCATTAGGATTTGAAACTTCACGCAGATGAATGCTGGATTCATAAATTTGCTAGACATGTGTTGTAGATAATATGACAAAGCACTGTTTTCAAATGAACATTTCTTTGACCTAATTTTATCAAAATCATGCAAAGGAATGAAAGAACATTTGTACCCGAAATCTTTGGAACAGCTGCAACTTAGGTCTGTCTCTCCATCTCTCCCTCTCTCTTTCTCTCTCTCTTTACCTTGTCTTTCAAATAAATTTAAATGAACTATATTGTTTGAAATATATCTTCTAGTTTACTTACATTATTTGTTAGAATGGCAAAACATTTATTTTTACTTATTATGAACAATGTTACTCTCTGCCAGATGAAGGAAAATCATTTTGAGATTTTTTTTCAAGCTCCAAATTTGCTAAATTGAACACAAGTGGTAAGTAGATTTTTTTTCAAATAATATTAATAACGCGATCTCCACAGACATGTTGGGGGGAACCGTTTCAGTACCAACTGGACATGCATTCTGTGAGAATTGGACTTCTTGCAGGCTTTGAAGGGAAAAGAAATCCCTGTAAAATATTGACGCTTTTGGTCAAAAATGGCGAAACCAGGAAAAACTGACATCTGTGTACATTGTATATAAGATTTCTGACTTGCTCTCGATTTTAATGTATCAAAACACTATCAATATTGAATGAAGCTTTCTCTGTGTGTCCAAGAAAGAAAAACAAGATGTCTGAGAAGGGGAAGGGAGCGCCATTTTCATACCTGGCTTGGCTTAGCTGCACGAGAGAAGAAAAGGCCGTGGCTGAATCCATCTCCAGGAGCAGCTGTCCCCCTGCACCGTTTGAATTGCGAGGAAAGAGTTACATTTTTAGAAAAGAATACCTGGTATTTAAGAATTCGAATTTCTCAAATTTCTCAATGTGGAAATAGATCTCACTTCTACAACAAGGACCCTCTGCTTAGTACTTGGACTCCCCCCCAAAAAAACAAAATGAATATTTATTAACGTAAGAAGAACCTGGCGCAGGTCGGCCCATGCATCCCAATCTGCCAAAACGCTTCCAAATCTCTTCCCTGGCATTTAAAAGAAATCTATTTTTATACATTCTCATGAATTTGGGTTTTACTACCAGTAAGGTAATTTCTGATTAGGCATCTTGGGTTTATCTCTCTCTCTCTCTTTTTTATCTCTTTTCCTAAAGAATCCCAGAAAATATACCTGAGGTGCTTGCATTAACCCCACACCTGGATAGAGAGAAACTGCAGGTGTGAACGGCAAGGCTAATAGACTTGAGTTTTGCCACGCAATTTTTTTTTTTTTTTGACCATTCTAACAGTTACTTTGAACTGGAAAACATTATTCCAACAATCCAAACAAGGCTCTTTAAGAGTGCTATGCCCAAGCTGCTACAGATACAAAATTATCAAGTAGATATGTGAAAACCCTTAAATGCAGAACAATCTGGGTTGGCTTCTAATTGCTATGTTTCATTTTCTAATGGGGAAAATGTGTAAAACAAATAAATGGGTATTGGGAGCTCTGAGCAGTAAAAGCAGAACATTCTTGTATTTCAGTAAATCATATAACTCTACAGATGGGTTTGGAAAGCCTGAAGCCCCAACCACCTTTCCGACTATTTGGATCCAGCGTTTGCTTCGAATTCCACGCAATATGCTTAAAACAAGTTCCCTGTTTGTCTTGGATGGCCTTTGCAATGAGAACCCCAGGCCTGCAAGACCTCGGAGATTCATTGACCTCACCAGCCCACCCACAAAGAAAGATACGTGGATACTCCCTGTACTGCCCAGCCCTGGCTACAATGGCAGGGAGGAGCAGGGAAACAGCCTCCCATCAAAGATGTTACAATCTGGTCAATGTACACTGGGGTAGGACATGCAGGGAGTCAAATATACATCAATTTCTGGCAACACACAGCAAGAGGGACATCAACTCAAGGTTAATTCTTAGCTCTTACAGAACGGGAGGGACTTGGACATAGTTAAGCAGCAAAAGCTTTGGGGGAGGAGGTGGCAGAGGGTGCGTAGGGCAGAGATGTGTATATATGTGAGCCTCCAGGGATGCACACTGTGCCTGGCTCTTCCTCCCTTGGTTACTACCCTTTCTGTTCTTCTGGTAGGGTTCAGCCAGGAATACACAAGCGTGGGCCAAGGAGCACCCAGCCTTCCTGTGCTCACCCACGCATATGTCCTGCCTGACCTGGGCAGTCACCTGAGTTTGTAGCCCTTGGAGATGCACCTGCCACCCTCTATTCTGACACCTTTGTAGGAACAAGCCTTTAGTCTCAACACTGAGAAAAAGAAAAAAAAGCCTTTCTTCCAAGAGCTTCAGCTAAGAATCATTTCATTCATCCTAGGCATTCTGGTAATTTCCTTTTTCCAGTTCCATGTTCTCAGAAACGCTGCATGATAGGCATATTTAAGGAAACTACCGTTCTCTCACCCTAACCTCTTAGGCCAGAGGGGCTTTTGTTCCCTTATCCTGTGTATCCCCTCAAAACTCACTCAAAATCTTCTTCTTGTGTGGTCAGAATGGAGATCCTTTTGAGCTTGTTATGAGACAGGATCTGTCCTCACTGGGGTCTCAGATGCTAAATAAATTTTTATTTCTCTTTAGACACAATGAACAGAAACCAGAGCTTTTGAATACAGATTTCCAGTAAAACCAAAACCAGTCTGGGTCAAATGCACCTTTCCAGTGACCACTATCTCAGCAACAACCTGCCAGCTGTCAATCGAAGTTCAACTTCCGGGAACGTCAGCCCCCGCTTCTGAGAGGGGCAAAGTCCTGGCACTAACAGCACCTGCAGCGGGGTCCAGGTATGGCTGCTTCATGGAGAAGGCAGGAAAAGAAGAGTGTGCACACAGTCTCAGGATGGCAAGTCTTATTGATAACGAAGGCATTGTGGCCTTCTGACAGGCACTGCTGCCCACTGACAGGTATGTGACAGTACCTCCAGCTCAAACCACGGTTAGGTCTCAGAGACCCTTAAGAAAATGGTGTTCCAGGCCAGGCGTGGTGGCTCATGCCTGTAATCCCAGCACTTTGGGGGACTGAGGGGGGCGGATTACTTGTCGGGAGTTCGAGACCAGCCTGGTCAACACGGCGAAACTGCATCTCTACTAAAAATACAAAAATTAGCCAGGCATGATGGCGAGAGCCTGTAGTCCCAGCTACTCAGGTGGCTGAGGCGAGAGAATCACTTGAACCCAGGAGGTGGAGGTTGCAATGAGCCAAGATCATGCCACTGTACTCCAGCCTGGGTAATAGAGTGAGACTCCATCCCAAAAAAACAAAAAATGGTGTTCCAATCAATCAATGAATAAGTAACACTGTGTTCCAGGGTCAGATCTGGCAGTTGTGTTGGACAGACAACACAGGTAGAGGAGAGAGAAAAGAAAGGAAGAGGTTCAGGCCAGGCGTGGTGCCTCATGCCTGTAATCCCAGTGCTTTGGGAGGCTGAGGTGGGAGGAATGCTTGAGGCCAAGAGTGTGAGACCAGCCTGGGCAATATAGTGAGAACCTGTGTCTCCAAAAAATAAAAAATGAAAATAGCCCGGCGTGGTGATGCACGCCTGTAGTCCCAGCTACTTGGGAGGCTGAGACGGGAGAATCACTTGAACCCAGGAGGTTGAGGCTGCAATGAGATATGATCACGTGCCACTGTATTCCAGCCTGGATGACAGAGGGAGACCCTATAGAAAGAAAGAAAAAAAGAGAGAAAGGAGAGAAAGCTGGGGGGAGAGAGGAAAGAAAGAGAGAGAGAGAAGGAGGAAAGGAAAGGAAAGGAAGGGAAGGGAAGGGGAGGGGAGGGAAGGGAAGGGAAGGGAAGGGAAGGGAAGAGAAGAGAAGAGAAGAGAAGAGAAGAGAAGAGAAGAGAAGAGAAGAGAAGAGAAGAGAAGAGAAGAGAAGAGAAGAGAAGAGAAGAGAAGAGAAGAGAAGGGAGGAGGAGGAGGAGAAGAAAAAGAAGGAGGAGGAGGAGGAGGAGAGGAAGAGGAAGAGAAAGGAAGGAAGGGCACAGTGGCCCACGCCTGTAATCCCAGCACTTTGGGGGCCCGAGACAGGCAGATCATGAGGTCAAGAGATCAAGACCACCCTGGCCAACATGGTGAAACCCCGCCTCTACTAAAAATACAAAAACTAGCTAGGCGCAGTGGCAGGTGCCTGTAGTCCCAGCTACTTGGGAGACTGAGGCAGGAGAATCGCTTGAACCCTGGAGGTGGAGGTTACAGTGAGCCGAGATCACACCACTCCACTCCAGACTGGTGACAGAGTGAGACTCCGTCTCAAAAAGAGAGAAAGAGAGAGAAGAAATGAAAACAAAAGAAAAGGAAAGAAAGAGGTTCAACAGGCAGAGTATCCTTAAAAACCTCACCCAGCCCCTCCTTCATTTAGGTAAGAAAATGGCTGAGAAGTGGCAGAGTCAAAGTTCCAATGCAGGCCCATGGGCCCTCTTGGTTCACCTCCTCCAGCCCAGGCTTCTAAAACTACCTCCCATACCTGCTGTATTGCAGCAGCCATGCTAATTTAGCAACTTCCCATCCCAGATACATAGAGAAGACGGAACCAGTTCACCATGAATCTATCCACCCAGGCATTTAGACACAAAGATGAAAATGAGACAGGCCCTGTCCTCAAGAAACTCCTAGTCCAACAGAGGAAGGGGGAGGGTCTGGGTAAACAGGGCCATTGAGCTCTGTCCCAGCAGTGGGGACAGCCTTGCACGGTGCCACCCTCACTCCTGCAGCAACTTCCCTTGTGCCAGACAAGAAGAGAGTGAATGGAGACCCCCACCTTAGCTTTCTTGGCCTGGGGCTCCATCCTGCTGTGCCTAGCAAGAACACAAAACACAGACACATACCAATAGATACACCTATCTTACCACTACTGGGGGAGAAAGAAAAGAAAAACTAACTCACTGGGAACTGCAGCAGGGTGAGAGCCCAGACCTCGGCAAGTCCCGGTTTGGGAGGCGACAGCATCTTTAAATGGCACAGGAATGTGCTCCTAGCTGAGGCAGGTGCGTGGAGTCAACACTCAACCCCAGCTGTCGCAGAGCGCGAGGAAGCTACGCAGTAAGCCCCTTACACATCAACCTCTGACGACTGGTTCTTCTGCACCTGGTGGTCCTTCTAGACGTCTAGGAGGATCGTGTTCTCAGGAGAGGACTTGCATGTATGCTGAAGAGCACTGCCCCAGCGGGTCGCGTGCAAGATTCCACCTTCGAGCGACGTAGCTGACACTCTGCAGCCCACTTGTCACTTGTAACAAACCTCAGTGGGTCACGCAGTAAGGGGAGGCAAGGCTGCATAAAGCAGTGGCTGAACCATCCCAGAAAACAAGGATCACAGGCCCCCAGTGACACCAATGTTGCAGAAGCACCTGCAGTGGCAAGTCAGATGTCCACCAGGGCCAGGCAGATAACAAGGAGTTGGGGGTCTGCACAGGCCTGGGGAGTGTCTGCACCATCCAGAGAAATCAATTGCTCTGCACAGTGGTAAGGACCCAGTGTTCCCAGCACTTCCAAACATTTGAATGAAGCCAGATTTCCAGATAATTATGTGAAATCTCCAATTACTAAATACTGGCGACAAATTCAAATTTTTTTCAAATAATTTGAGAACCAAGCAAAATACATCTGTGGGTAGATTGGGCCCCCCAGATATTCATTGTGTGAACGACCCTGGGAAAAGCCCTTCCTCCAAGGACCCTGGACACTCACACAAACCATTAAATTCCTCTCCTTCCTCCCAAGCCAAGCATCACGCCATTCAACAGACAGGACTAGCAAGCTCAGGCCAAGGTCACTGTGTCCCGAGCAGGGTGGGCTAGGGGACCTTTTGCACGATGTTTTCCCTTGGGCTGTGGGACCAGGTCATCTGGCCAGAGAGTAAAGTCTTTACTAGTAGAAGTGACCCTCTGAGCTTGTGACATTGAGTCCCCTGCCTCCGGGCAGAGTCCCCCAGGCATCCGTGCGGGGCTGCCCGAGAAGCTGGACCAGCTCTGACTCAGCCAGCGGGAAGTTCCACAGCCTCCCAGGTCAGAAGGGCTTGCAGGAGATTCACTTAAATGCGACGGATTTCTGCTCGCTGGTTCTCCGTGGAAGGGGGAAGAATTACCCCCTGGCCATTAGGGAATCAGCCTTTCACAGCAGCAGAGCGTGTGTGACCTGGGTGATTTACATTTCAGTTTTTGTCAACATGTGCTTTCATCAGACTATTCTTTTTATACATTGCATACATATATATTTATAAACAGATACTAAATAGACATAGATATATATTTAGGCATGTGCATTTATTTTTATGTTTTTTTATCTCATAGCTCCTTGCTAATGCATATAGACTGAGTCCAATATGATAGTTAAAATGTCACATTCCTGCAAATGGATTTCCAGATATTGAAATGTGATCACTGAGGCTCAGTGGGAATCCCTTTGCTCTCAAATTCCCTGATTCAATGCCTTCTGATTTCAACAGAAAAGCAAGAGGCTCCAGGCACCCCCCCATTCAGGGGCTGCCACGAAAGCACCCGCAAATCCTTCATGAAAGGGGAGACATGGACATATTCTTTTTTTATTCTCTGACAGGTATCTGTTTGCGTGCACATCCTTGAGTGCTTGCATCTCGTGTATTCGAAAATCCTGTTTAAGAATGCAAAGGTCCATATAGTGTCATTAAAACAAATGAGTATAACCCTTTGGTCATCTAGGTGAAAGCATTTTGTTGTGTTTTTTTTTTTTTTCAAATTGCTATTGCTATATATAAATGTAACGTATAGCAATAACCGTAGAAAGATACTGTGCCCTTGTGTATGGATAATTAAAATAGGAACATCTCTGGACTAAATTAAAATGTGTAAAAACCAAATCCTTATAGCATCCATGAAATTACAGAAGCTACAAGTGAATCACTAGCCCAGGGACGAAGCATTTCTCTCATTACTTCATGAACCTCTTCCATGATCACAGTTTTACATTTTCACAAATCTACATGGTTCTTTTTATGTCACTAAATATCTCAGCTCACTTTTACTGCCCTCCTTATAGATATGCGAGTTGGTAACAGCATGCAAACAGTCTCCAATCATTTAAGAGAAACCAACGCTTTCAGTGCTTTTGATGACACTTATTACTACAAATTATGAACTAAAAAACTGAGCAGGATATAAGGAGATAAATTACATCTTTAGAACATAAAGGGGGAAAAAGGCATATTTTTCAGTATCAGAAAATCAAAACCCACAGGTCCTAATCTATGAATTAAGAAGACCTGAATACCTGAGAACGTGTACACAGATTTTTGCCCTAACCCATGACCTGCTCAACTGTGTAACTCCCCTTGACAGAAAGATCCTGATTTGCCCTTTTCTCCTCTGTACTTTGAACATAAGAGGTGTTATTACCCATAACTTTTTACTTAAAGGAATTGTGCAGCTGGGAAAATGAATGAATTTAATTATCAATGCAGTGTGAAAAAAATCATTAGAGCAAGGGCCTGGAACGCCACATATTAAAAATAAACAAAGGCTATTAAAAAACAGTTCCAAAAAGGAACGTCAGTTTTTCTTCAATTCTTAAAATGTAAATACCAAAAAGAAAACCATATGTAAACATCTATAGTTATAGAAGAAATTACTCTTTAAGAAAATGTTAAATGACTGACTGGATCATTTAACTTTAAATCTATACTTTATGTGGCAGTATAGGAAGGTCATTTGATTGCCATGCATAGAAAAATGAGAATTCTAATAGGTTCTCAAAGTTTCACCTTCATAAGACAAAATTTTCATTATGAAATTGTATTTAATGGTGAGCACATAGAACTTCTTCCTCAATTGCATGGGATGACACTTCTGTCAGAGGCGTGTGAACCAGAGCGACTCCATCTTGAATGGGGGCTGGGTAAAATGAGGCTGAGAACTACTGGGCTGCATTCCCAGATTGTTAAGGCATTCTAAGTCACAGGATAAGAGGTCGGCACAAGACACGGGTCGTAAAGAACTTGCTGATAAAAACAGGTTGCAGTAAAGAAGTCTGCTAAAACCCACCAAAACCGAGGTGGCCACCGCCATGACCTCTGGTCGTCCTCACTGCTACTCTCCCACCGGTGCCACAACAGTTTACAAAAGCCATGGTAATGTCAGGAAGTTATCCTATATGGTCTAAAAAGGGAATACGTGAATAATCCACACCTTGTGTAGCAAATCATCAAGAAATAACCATAAAAATGGGCAACTAGCTGTGCTTGGGGCTGTTCTGTCTATGCCATAGCCATTCTTTTATTTCTTTACTTTCTTAATAAACTTGCTTTCACTTTACTCGATGGACTTGCCCTGAATTCTTTCTTGCACGAGATCCAAGAACCCTCTCTTGGAGTCTGGATCGGGACCCCTTTTCTGTAACATCTTTCCAGCGACCACAGAAGGGATTACAGTGAGGAAACCCCCAACCCAAAGGTTAACTTTGGGTAAGTGTTGGTATCCTGTAACACTTCCATAACCAAAGGAAGCTTGTCTTTACCTTTCTGAAAGACAGCAGAATTCTATCTTTTAACTACATTTTTAAAAGCAACTCTAGATTAATATTCCCTCCATGACTGGAGAGTGAAAGCACCGATTTAGCTGAGTATTAGGGGGAAAATACTAAGCACAGGTGCCTAGGAAAGGTCTTTCTAGTGGGCAAAGACTATGGAGAAACATGTTTTCTAGGCAAACAGGAATGTTGAACTGCTTATTTGAGGTTCAGAATTTTCTGCATGGGACCACATTTGACCTGTAGCTGCAGACTTCCCATGGGGTATTTACTGCAGGGCCATTTACAAATTGGAATCTGGAGGAGTCCAGGAAAGATGAATGGAGGCTCAATTGTTTCCATCTGAAAGTGAATGGGGCATCTGAAGTTGAATGGGGCCCTGGATCCTGTAAACATTTGAGATCTTAGCCTCTGATAGCCAAGTTTGGAAAATCAATGAAAGCAATAGACTTTCTCCTCTGCCCAATGCACACACAAAATAATAATAACAATAATAATAATAATAATAATAATGCCATGTTGCTTACACTTTCAAGAGGTTTATGGACCACCTCAAAGCTCCTGCATGCACCCATTTCCCCAGCCCCGAGAGACAAGAGACAGGATGACAGATCCACCCAGGACAGAGTGTGACCCATTGGTGGTCTCTCTCCAGCTAAAAAGCAGGAGCAAATCCCACAGGAGCAAACAAAGGGAAGACAAAATAATTCCACCTGGGAGGGGAAGAGCAGGGGGTCTTTTCTTCCATCAGCTCGAGGAAGCCTACTTTCTGACCTTAGCCACAAGAGTTAGACACTGAAGAGCGGAAGAGTGTGTGGGAGATGCCCAGTGCCACAGAAACGAGACGCTTTCTGAACAGTGAGTCCAGTCTCCAGCCAGAGGGAGGAGGGCCCAGGAGCTGCCACGTGTCCTCAGCTATAGCCTCTCCCTCTGGTGGACCAGAGCCGCCATGTTGATGCTGGAAGAGAGAGGTGCAGGCTGAAACCCACATCAAACGATTGTCACTAACCAATATCACGCGGTTGTTTTTACTTTTGCCAAAAGCTTTGGTGTATGTGTGGTTCCTGATTTACTTATGTCCATGTCTCTCCTCTCCCCTGGGTTTCCCAATGCCTCTCTGGGAGGTCAGGTTCTAAGACAGAGTCCAGTTGGTTCTTCCCAAACTCTCTGGGCCTGGATCCCTGCCTGGATCTGCCTTCGGGGATCGCCATCAGAATGGCACACAGCACCTGCCAGTCGCCTCTCTGAGCCTCGGTGGCCCCATCTCTAAAACCAGGACACTGAACAAAAGCATCTGAAGGTGAATGGGTCCCTGGCTCCTATAAATATATGAGAGCTTAGCCTCTGATAGCTAAGAGCCTTTTGGAAATTCAATGAAAGTGATGGACTTTCTCTCCACCACAAAAAGATAATAATGCAATGTTGCTTACAATGTCAATTTCATGGACCACCCCAAAGCTCATGCATACACTCCAAGCTAAGAGCCCCTGACCTGGCTCAAAACCACCATCCTCACCACCATAAGTTTTACTGTGAAGGAAACTGAGCCCCAGAGAGGAGGATAGAGTGTCCCAAAACCACGCAGAAGGAAAATGACCAAACTGGAGAGAGAACCCATTTCCTACCTCCCAGGCAATATCCTTTTCCTGGGCTCTTCTGCCCTTTGCACTCCTTCATTCTCATCAGTGCCTTTCTGATTACCCCAGGTGTTGCCACCTTTTTGGCTCCCCAGGCAGGAATTTGATATCTGGGCCTCACAGGTCACCCCCACTCCAGAGTTCACCTCCCAGCAATGGCAGGGACGTGGGGAAGGAATGACGAAGGTGGAACACGGGAGCCAGAAGGGGCACTATGGGTCCCAAAATGCCACGGCCATCAGGTAAGCACTGGTTGACCCTGGCTGAGAGAGGGGACAATGGAGACAGAAAGGGGCCACCTGTCCCTTCCACGCAGAATAGGTGGCCCTAAGCTGTTGTTTCAAAAGGCACATTTGCTGTCTTCAAAAAAATATATATGTGGAGGAGGAGGAGGAGGAAGAGGAAAAAAAAAAAGATGCTCAGGCTAGATAAATTCAGAATGATTTGAATACATTACTGTAGTTAAGTTTAGTACATAAAGTACTGAGGATGGCTCTGCCGTGCATTTCAATGAAGCCCAAAATAATGAGGCACTAGCTGGGCTGTTGCGGCTTCGTCAGAGCGATTCTGCCCTAATAAGTGGGAAGGAGGTGGCCACGGCTCCCTGCCTATGAATTGTCCTCATGGGATTTGGCCCGGCCTCTGAGGGGAAGGCAAATGGAAGATGAGAGAAGCCGGGCAATTGGGATGAGAGACTGAACACCTGGAGAGAAGGATGACCCCACGTGGAGCATTTCCAGGCTTGAACCAGCCAAGGCGTCCTTCAAGGTGCAACAAAAATCTGTCCCCTTAGACCTTCCAGATCTTCCCGAGGGAGGCTGTGGGGGGACGTGGAGTTCAAATACCAGGAGGGCAGCCTCCAACCTGCTTCTCCCAGCTCTCTCGTCTCCACCTCCTCAGACCCTACAGTCCCATCCAGAGAAAATGGAAAGACATAACTTAGAAACCAAGAGGCCCAGAGGGCACCAGTGATTCCCTCCAGGATCCATCACAGGGAGGAGATTAAGGAGAGGAGGAAGGGAAGAGTGAGAAGAGAAGGAAATGAGGGAGGGAGAAAGAGCAAGGGAAGAGAGGAAGGAAGAAAGAGACAAAACGAAGTCTCCTATCTGTAGCTGCCTCAGCCCCTGAATGGAGAGAGATGCTGTGTGTGGCTTTCTCCAGCATTTCCGGGGCCTGAAATGGCTAAATCTGCAAGAGCTAGAGGAGGAGAGACTGACTCCATAACCACTGTGTGAGTCATGTGTTCCAGACAACAGCCTAGGCGCCAACATCCAGGTTGTAGGGACAGGGGAGTGCAGCTGTGGCTCAGAAAAAGAACACTAGAAAACATGATGGCCCTCTGGGAAGACCCGTTGTAGAGCCTGGTCTCTGACTCCATAAGCAGACACTCAGAGGCTGGAGCAGAAAGAGCCGTGAAGGCAGCAGACCTGATCCCTAGGCAGTGACAAAAGAGGGTTTCCTTTCCCTTCAGTCTCCAGCCAGAGAAGCTGGGAGTTCTCTCAGGTGAGCCCAGCAGATGTTACGAGCTTGCAAATAAAGGGTGAAAGTGACCAGCCTCCGTCTAAAGGGAAACCCAAGCCTGTGGCCAGCCTCTCACTGAGAAAATATAAATAGTTAAATCCGTAGAATCAGCCTCCTTTTCTGTTCTCTGGATATAACTTGCTCCTGGACGTCTGTGAGTAGTTAGCTGAAAAGCTGTTGGGGTGGACATCTGTTGTTTTTGCCTGCCCAGCCGCTTTTCTCCTTTTACTGGAAATAGCATCCCGATTTTCCTTGAGGAATCACTCCTCCCCCATGCTCGATCCATGTGGTCTTAGGTGGAGCTGAACCCACCCCCAGCTCCAGGGACAGGCAAGTGACCCAGACCAGGACAATGAGGGCATCATATCCCACGGGCCACCATGATTGGCTCACGGGTTGGGATAGAAACTAATACAGAACAGCCCGACTCAATAACAGGTCTTTGTGTAAAAAGAGAATCTTTTCACTGAAGTTCCAGAGAAGATAGATGAATGTCTGGTACTGCTCACAGCCATCTTGCCACCACAAAGAGAGACTCCAAGCTGCCTGAAAATGGAGTTAAGGCAGAGAACACCAGAGCTGAAGCCTGCTGACAGCATTCTTGCCCCTGGATCCAGCTATACCTGAAGCTCTACCCCCTGGGAATTTTAGTTACAGGAGCCAAGTTCATCTGTGGTTTGACAAGCCCATCTGACGTGGGCTTCTTGCAAAAGATAAGATAAACTCACTTATACAGTCTTTTTTTTTTTTTTTTTGAGACCTTTGGAGACTCTATAAGGGAGTCTATCTTAGTCAAGGTTTATGGAATCTATCATAAGTTCACGGATTGACTGATAAACATATAAAGTGTCTTCGCCCATTTGTGCTACTATAATGATACCCGAGACTGCGTAATTCATAAAAAACAGAAATTTATTTTCTCACCTTTCTGGAGGTTGGGAAGTCCAAGATCAAGGTGCCAGCAGGTTCAGTTTTCTGGTGAAGGTGCTGTCTATCTCCAAGATGGTGCCTGGCTGCTCCATCCTCTGGAGGGAAGAACCATGTCCTCATGTGGCAGAAGGTAGAAGGGTGAGCCGGTAGAATACTGCATAAAGCCTTTTTCATAAAGGCCTTAATCCTACTCACAAGAAAGGAGTAGCCAGGCTCAGTGGCTCATGCCTGTAATCTCAGCACTTTCAGAGTCCAAGGCAGGAGATCGCTTGAGCCCAGGAGTTTGAGACCAGCCTGAGCAATATAGTGAGACCCCATCTCGGCAAAAAATTCAAAAATTAGCCCGTTATAGTGGTATGCACCTGTAGTCCCGTCTACTTCGAAGGCCAGGGTAGGAAGATCACTTGAGCCTAGGAGTTTGAGACTACAGTGAGCTATGACCACACCTTTGCACTCCAGCCTGGGCAGCAGAGAAAGACCCTGTTTCTGAAAACAGAAGAGAGAGAGAGAGTTGCCCTCATGGCCTAATCACCTCTTAAAAGCTCCACCTGTTAGTAATATCACATTGGCCAAAACACCTGAATTTTAGAGGAGCCCCATTCAGACCACAGCATAATGGCTCCTCTGAAATCACAAGGCTGATGGGAGGCAGAAGAGCCTCCTCTCCCGGTACCATGACGCCTACCGGGTTCCCAGGGTCTCCAAAAAAAGTTGCACTTCAGGCTGCGCTGAGTGAAGGACTCCTTCCTCAGGAATACATCAAGCTGTGAAGTATTCACAGTTTTTAAATTACTCATCAAGAGCTGGATTTTTTTTTTTTCTCCTCTGCTACCTTAGTTACTGATTATTTCCAGATCCAGCAGATATACAAACTCTTGTTTTTAAAATGCAATCAGCGCACCCACGCACCCATCTATAGATAGTAAAGAATAGGTGCCGAAGCTCCTGGAATGTATTGCTGTTATGCAGGATGAAATGGACAGCATCACAAATGTACACTCGGCAGGAAAATACGGTCTACCTGGTAATTCAAGCTGGGGATGGATAATCAGTTCATTTCAAATAATGACCCAAGAAAGCACTGCCATTTGGAAAACCTGGGGTCCATGCTTGTCTGTGGGATCTTGGTGTGGCTGTGTCATTCTTATGCGGAAGGGTCACCGCCTCTTCCAGAGGACACAGGACACTGTCTCCAGTGGGTCAGACACAGCTGATGAGAGACCACCCAGGCAGACTCCCCAGGCTCCAGTTTCTCATCTGGCTCCAGTGGTTTCGGAGCCCACAGAGAGGTCTGTCATTTCTCCAAACGCTGGCTCTGTGGAGGGGCAGATGGTGCACAGTTCTGTCCCTGGTCTCGGGACAAGTTTAAAAGCCCTGTTTGTTGATTTCCTCTCTTGTCCTCTGTGCATTCAGTCCCATCACTGAGCTGCTCATGGCTGGGAGCTACAAGATCCTTGTAGTGGGGGATCCTTTCAATTTACCCTGACATGGCTCCAGAAAATGCTCAGGTGGGTTATGGACAACGCACTCTTACGACTCCAGACCAGCTACTAGAGTGTAGACCAGGGCAGCATCAATGCAGGAAAATATCTCAGGAAAATAAATTCACACAGAATCCATTATAGCTGATTCTGACCTATTTTGAAGAAAATTGCACCGTTTGTAGGTGTGGCTATGATCTGTTGCAGGTGGCCTACACTGTGACCTCTCTTGTAGGCATGGAGATGAACATACTTGGTGTCAGCCACTCTCCTGCCCTGCTGGCTCAGTCACCAGCCTTTTCAGGCACGGGGTCTGCAACCTCTCTCATGGTTTGTGCAAACTCTTGAGCCAGGAGCCACAGACCTCATCCGGGACTTACGGCCTGCCAGACTAAGGAGTCTGAAAAATCCACACAGTCTGAGTTGTCATGCTGGGCAAAAGCCATGCCCATCCACAAGCCAGTTCTCGGCCTCCACTGGAAGCTTTGGAACTTTATTCCCATGAAACACTGACCTAATCCTTGCACTGAGACTGCTATTTACATTAAAATTGGTCACATAATGGAAAAAAAAAAAAAAAAAGGAAATTCATTAATATGCTAAGAAGTGCTAATTTGAACATTGCCGAAAAGCAATTGCAAATTCCATTTTGCAACTTGCAAATGTGATGCAGTGCAAATTAGGGCTGATGGACCCATCTTCAGACATTCAAACTTCATCTGGGTGTTTCTGAGTTCCCCAGGCCTTGGCAGCGGAGATTGGCTGTAAGACCAATGGGGGTGATTTCTCCTTCGTTGGAGATGAAAGACCATGCCTCCAGTAGTGGGTGGACAACCATGAGTCCTTCTACACAGACAGGTGAGTCTCAGGAAGGCTGTCTCCCGGGGTTTGCTGAAATGACCCAAAACAGAAGAATAGGAATGACCCCAAATGCACACACCCCATGTCTTCAGTGAGCTGGAGCTGTACCAGATGAGCACCCTGCACCCAGTGCAGCCCCCATCCCCCAGCCTCAACTCCATCTTCCACTGGGTGGCCTTCGATGCTCTGCTGACCCAACTGGGTTGAGAGGTAGCCTGAGGCCCCCTCTTTCAGCAGAAGCCAGTGGGAATCAAAGCCAGCTTCGGCAAGGGTTGGCCATTTTCCTCCCAGAGGTGCTCTAGGGGAAGCTCTCTCCATGGAAAATAAAGCCCCAGGGACTGTGCCAGGCTCAGTTGCCCCTTCCATCTTCCTGCCATCCCTTTCCTGTCTACACAGGCAGTGGAGTAAGAACTTACACGACGGAGCTTCCAAAGTCAGAAGACACCCAGAAATAGATGTGAGATGAAAAATACACTTGCAAGTCCCTTAAGACAGTGTAGCATCAGAGACCAACATACCTACCCCTTGGCAAGTGGACGCTATCAACTTTACCTCCATCTTTGGCTGTCATTCCTTCTTTCAATGGATTCTAGATAAAGTGGGTGGCCTGCCTTTGGCAACACGCTGTTTCCTTTTTTTTTAATTTTTAAGTGTGTACCTTTAAACATGTAACAATCCATTACACACAGCAAGATGTTCCAGCTCTAAGAGACACCGGCCATGGTCCCTGGTATCCATTGCCATGGTCTGCCAGCCAAAGGGCCAGCACAGGCAACAGCTCCCGCTGGGTCTTCACACTACTCTAAGCTACCTTCCCGGAAGTGGAAGACCAGAACTTCTTCCGGGATCTAACTCCAAGGCAGAAGTGTCTCACTCGTGAATAAATTCTCAGATGCAATTTCCTTCCTTTCCTTCTTTCCTTCCTTCTCCCTTTCTTTCCTTCCTTCCTTTCCTTCCTTCCCTCTTTCTTTCCTTCCTTCCTTCTTCCCCTCCTTCCTTCTTTCCTCCCCTTCTTCCCTCCTTCCCTCCTTTCTTTCTTCTGCCCTTCTCTTCCTTCCTTCTTTCCTTCCTTCTACCCTTCTCTTCTTTCCTTCCTTCATCCCCTCCTTCTTTCCTTCTGCCCTTCCTTCCTTCCTCCCTTTTCTTCCTTCCTTCCTTCATTCTGCCCTTCTCTCCCTTCCTTCCTTCCTTCCTTCCTTCCTTCCTTCCTTCCTTCCTTTCTTTCCTCCTCAGCTACTTCTCGAAAGGACACAAAAGGGTGAAGTGAAGAGATGGGGGAACATGGATAATACAAGGAGAGGCAAGTCCACCCTGGAGCCATAAACAAGGAGCATATATAGCCACGTGGACATGCAGTGCCCACAGGGACACTGAAAACGTAGCCCTGAGCTTTCCGTGGAGCTAAAGCAAAGAGGAAAACAAAACCCAGTGAGGAGCACCTTGTCAGTATAACTGAAAAGGCAGTAATTCTGCTTTTCCTGCAGCTGAGGCCTGAGAGAAATGTCTTGGGTGGGTCCCCTCCAAGGTAATGGACAATTTCCTCACCATAGATTCTATGAGACAGCTCCCCGGCCCGAGCCAGAGCCTGACTTAACTCTCCAAAAGTGTCTGTTTGCTGGGGGATTGTCTAATCAAAGGTGAAAGTGGAAAGCAGGGAAGGCAGGCCCAGCCCCAGGCATCACCCACCACAGCTTCCCATACCCCATACGTCTTCAGCATTGCTCATGCCTCTCTCGGGCCACCCATGGGGCTTTGGCACACAGACAGCTTCCTAATCACCCAGGCATCTTCTCATGTGTCCCCTGCTCAGGGAGGCTTTCTGTAACCACTCTGTCCGAAGTGGATCATTTTAGCCAGGCGAGGTGACTCACGCCTGTAATCCCAGCACTTCGGGAGGCCGAGGAGGGCAGATCATTTGAGGGCAGTTCAAGACCATCCTGGGCAACATGGTGAAACCCTGTCTGTACTAAAAATACAAAAATTAACTGGGTGTCGTGGTCTGTGCCTGTAATCCCAGCTACTTGGGAGGCTGAGGCATGAGAATTGCTTGAACCCGGGAAGCGGAGGTTACAGTGAGCTGAGATCACACCACTGCACTCCAGCCTGGGTGCAGAGGGAGACTCCGTCTCAAAACAAACAAAAAGCAAAGTGGATTGTTTCTTCACATGCTTATTACAATCTGAAATTACCTGTTTCTTATGGTTCCACATAGAACAGAAACTCCACGTGACCAAGAAATTTTTCTTACTCAAGCTGAATCCCAAGCACTAAGAATTTTACCAAGCATGTGACAGATACTTAATAAATATTTGCAGAATAAATGAATTGGCATGACAAGTCCTTTGATAGCATATTCTACAGGCCACGCACTTCTAAGCACTTTGAAAATATGAACCTTCGTGTTACCTTTAGAGAAGCCCTTGGAAGTAAGTTCCATCACCAACCCATTTCACAGATGAAGACACTGAGGTACAGAGAGGCTCAGTAATTTACCAGGATAACACAGCTAGTGAGTGGTAGGACCAGGAAGTCTGGCTACACAGTCAGAGCCCTTGACCTCCACGGCCGATGTTTGACTGGGGCAGGTTGCCCAATGGAGGATGAGCAAAGTTTAAATCTACTTCCCCGCGCTCAGAAATCTTCCACACCCATTGCTCCTTTCTCTCTCGTTGTTCCTGAACGCACTGTCTAATTTTGGAGATAAGCAGCCTAAGCCATTTAAATTCTCCTTTCTTTAACGTTGTTGATTTTAGCTAAAATGCAAAGTGTAGTGCGGAGGAGCCAGACGGCATCCACTGGAGAGTCTGGGATTAGTTCATTAATAGGTTCGGCTGCAGCCCATGCGGCAGCATAACATTAGGAGCTAACTGCTTCCGACCACGCACCACTTAGAACCCCACATTTGCAAATCAGCTGAAGACGCACGTCACCGTGAGAGATGACAGTGTTAAAGAAATGCATTTTCCATTGATTCTATTAATATTAGTAATACCTCTTATTGAATACGATTGGTGTAGACAATGCAAAAAGTTGTTTTTCTCATTTATTTTCTAAATCAGCCAGCATGCCCCAATACCAGCCTTGCTCTGTGGACAGCTGCTGGCTGTGAGCATTTCATGGAGACAGACGCACCTGGCCTGGTCTGGCCTCTTTTAGCCCTGCCTGTACCCCAACACATGCCCAAGTCCAGAGCAGGAACTATTGGAACCATTTACAGCCCATTAAGAATGCCTGAAGCTGAGCACTGTGGCTCACACCTGTAATCCCAGCACTTTAGGAGGCCGAGGCAGGTAGATGGCTTGAGCTCAGGAGTTTGAGACCAGCCTGGGCAACATGACAAAACTCCGTCTCTACAAAAAAATACAAAAGCATTAGCTGGACATGCACACCTTTAGTCCTAGCTTACCCAGGAGGCTGAGGCAGAAGGATCACCTTAGCCAGGGAGGTTGAGGGTACTGTGAACCATGATTGTGCCATTGCACCCCACCCTGGGCAACAGAGGGAAACCCTTTCTCCAAAAAAAAAAAAGAATGCCTGGGAACTGAATGGAGATTTCTGGGGAACGAGGTCACTCTATACCCTAGGGAAGCCTGCAAAGGAGACCCCTGATCCCTGAGACACATGTTCTAGTGTGATTGTGTTCAGTGAAGTCCCAGATGCAGTGCCACTGGCACACTGGCACATGGAGCTCAAAGGAAAGGAGCAGGGGAATGAGTCGGACGTGTGGGTCCTGTGCCAGGCCTGCCACTCTGCACACGGGCCCCAGCCTTATGAGTCTCCCCCACTTGGCAGTCCTACTCCAAATGTTTCCACATTTTCTTTGCCTCCTAGTTTGTGCTTCTCCTAAGTTCCTGCCTTGACACATCATGACCTCCAGTGGCCCATCCACCTTGTGGCAACTTTGCTGCTTTTGGCTTCACATTCAAATGTGGACTGCCACACTGAGAGAAAGCAATGCCTAGGAAAATATTCTTAAAAAAAAAAAAAAAAACAAAAACAAACAAAAAAAAAAAAACAAGAAACTACACCGCTCTTTGCTTTACTGCCCCGTTTCCTTTATCTGCCTCTTGTTCAAAGGGGTATCCAGGAAGTGTGAAGTCTCCCAGGATCCAGGGAGGCTGAGGAAACCAGCATAGTTTTCCCTGAGCAAATTTCAGTTTATCAGGCTTGTAGGAAGTCAGAGCCAAAAAAAGAAATCGACATTTTGGCAAGGCCCCGCCTGGATGAATCTCAGATGAGTCATTTGAGAAGAATGGGCTGGCCCATTTTACCTAGTGGTACAACTACCTGCCCAGGAAGAGGGTAGAAAATGCTGCTGCAGGAAAGTTGCCTGATCTGAGCTTGAGTTGATGCAAGAAGCCCAGTTCCATACTGATATGGTTTTGCTGTGTCCCCACCCAAATCTCATCTTGAATTGCACTTCCCATGATCCCCACGGGTCATAGGAGGGACCCGCTGAGAGGTAGTTGAATCATGAGGGCAGTTACCTCCATGCTGTTCTTGTGAGAGTGAATTCGGGATCTGATGGCTTTATAAGGGGCTTTTCACCCTTTTGCTCGACATTTCTCCTTGCTGCTGCCATGTGAAGAAGGACGTGTTTGCTTCCTCTTCCGCCATGATTATAAGTTTCCTGAGGCCTCTCCAGCCTTGCAGAACTGGGGGTCAATTAAATCTCTTTCTTTTATAAATTACACACTCTCAGATGTGTCTTTATTAGCAGCATGAAAATGGACTAATACACATGCCGTTTTCTTTTTCACTGTTAAATTACACATTGGGTTTCTGGGTTTATACATCAGTCTCATGGCCTTGACTAATGTGAGTTCACACCTAAGAGACAGATTCACTCTCAGAATCAGAATAAAATCTTGTTTCTAGATTTGTGAGGTTGAGAATCAAACTACAAGCGGTGATAAGTTTACCACAAACAAATATCAACCTGCAGAGGCAGCCCCCGCCACCGCCACCGCCACCCCCACCTCCCTGCCCACCAACAATCCCTAGTAAGCCCCATTCTTGAGAGGAGAAGGCAGGAAAGGGCCCACATGTGCCACCACCTAGGACAATGATTCTCAACCCTGGCTGAACAGTGGAATCACCTGGTCTCAGTGCAGAATTTCTTATTTAACTGGTCTGGGGTGCCACTTGGGCACTGGGGTTTTTTGAAGCTCTCCAGATGGCTCTGCTGTGCAGCCAAGCTTGAGAACCACAGACTAAAGCTTGGAAGCCCCCAATCTGAATAAAGACCAAGAGTGGCTGGGTGTAGTGACTCACACCTGTAATCCCAGCACGTTGGGAAGCCGAGGCGGGAGCCCCCTTGAGCCCTGGAGTTCAAGACCAGCCTGGGCAACACAGTGAGATCCCATCTCAGCAAAAAAAAAAAATTAAATTAAATTAAAAATTAGTCAGGCAAGGTGGCACGTGCCTGTAGTCCCAGATTCTCAGGAGGCCAAGAGGAGGATTGCTTGAGCCTGAGAGTTCTAGGCTGCAGTGAGCTGTGATTGTACCATGTCTCTCCAGCCTGGGAGACAGAGGGAGACCCCACCTCTAAAAGAATAAAATATAGTAGAATGATTTATAATCCTTTGAGTATATACCCAGTTATGGAATGGCTCGGTCAAATGGTATTTCTGGTTCTAGATCCTTGAGGAATCGCCACACTGTCTTCCACAATAGTTGAACTAATTTACATTCCCACCAACGGTGTGAAAGCATTCCTATTTCTCCACAATGATAGACTGAATAAAGAAAACGCGGCACATATATACCATGAAATACTATGCAACCATAAAAAAGAATGAGTTAAAATTAGCTGGGCGTGGTGGTGGGCACCTGTAATCCCAGCTACTCAGGAGGCTGAGGCAGAGAATTGCTTGAACCTGAGAGGCGAAGTTTGCAGTGAGTGGAGATCAGGCCACTGCACTCCAGCCTGGGCGAGACAGCGAGACTCCATCTAAAAAAAAAAAAAAAACAGGACTGAGTTCATGGTTCATGTCCTTTGCAGAAACATGGATGAAGCTGGACACCATCATTCTCAGCAAACTAACACAGGACCAGAAAACCAGACACTGCAATCTCACTCATAAGTGGGAGCTGAACAGTGAGAACACAAGGACACAGGGAGGGGAACATCACACAGCGGGGCCTGTCAGGGGTTGGGGGCATGGGGAGGGAGAGCATTAGGACAAATGCCTAATGCATGAGGAGCTTAAAACCTAGATGACGAATTGATAGGTGCAGCAAATCACCATGGCACATGTATACCTATGTAACAAACCTGCACATTCTGCACATGTATCCCAGAACTTAAAGTAAAAAAAAAATTTTTTTAAAGAATGAAATAAAATACAATATAAAAGACGGAGGGCAGAGAGTAGGAGCAGCCCACGGGAGTGCAGAGCAGTAGCCGCTAGAGACAGGGAAGGACTTCTACCCAGGGAATGCCGCTCATCCTTCTCCATCACTCCCTCACTGAGTTCTGCCAGAAAGGCACCTCGCTGTAAGTCAGGCCTCTGTGTCAGCCGCCAAGAATAACTGCTTGCCCTCACTGAAGTTCATAACTGCCTTCGGAAGCCAGTTAGAGCCTATAATTAGAATTCACTGCAACTCCGGCAACACGCAGCCCATCCACCGCCCAGGACTCTGGCGGCATCGGCTGTAGCCCGGTGATTTAAAACCACGGTGGACAGATTCGCCACACCTCATGTGCATCTCTTGGTGGGTTGCCCCCTCGGATGTCCACTGGGAAAGAATTGAATTACGGCCTTAGATACAAGACTGAGAAGTTGCAGGAGGAAGTCGCAATTATGCACAGAACTGGATGGGCAATTTGAGGAGAAGGTGACAAGAGAAGCTAAATCTGCCTCCCTTTTGTCCTTCAAGTCTCCTTCCAGAAACCCGTTCCAGCACCCACCCCGCCAGAGACGCGGTCTGCAATGCTGGAAGCAATGTAAGGGGTGGAGGGGTGGGGGTTGAGCTTGCATTTGAACCTCTCTTATAATACCAGAATGGAGACAGTATAATTAGTCTTCACTTTCACAAGTAATAAATACACTCAAATTAAAAATACATTTGTACCACTCATTTTACCCCTGCGTATATCATAACATGTAAATACACATTCTGCTTGTCTTTTGCTAATCATTTGCTTTATATTTTCATGTTGGTCAACAGGATAAATAACCATCTTCCTGTGTATCTCAGTATCATTAATATTCTTTAAAATTTGTAGGTTCTCATTTAAGGCTGAATGAGCGCTCTTGCCTACGGCCGTGGAAACAATTGGGAAATGTGTGAATTACATGACTGGTTTGCTTGCATTTGCCAAGCTAAATGTTTAAGAAAGCCTTCCTGTCATGAACAACCAAAAGTTTTTGGTAAGCGCAATCATCCAGCGAGGAGAACGACGGAAATAATACCAAATTTGGAATTGGAAGGCTCTGGTTGGAGTCCCAGCTCATGCATAAAACTGTTCTGTGACTTTGGCCATCAGCACCTCCCTGGGATTTCGTTTCCTCACCGAGCTGGGAACACCCGTACCTCACCTACCTCCTTTTTTAAATTTAACTCTTATTTTTGGTTCAGGGGTACATGTGCAGGTTTGTTATAAAGGTAAACTTGTGTCATGGGGGTTTGTTGTACAGATTATTCTGTCACCCAGATTATTAAGCTTAGTACTCATTAGTTGTTTTTCCTGATCCTCTCCCACCTCCCACACTTCACCTTCTGACAGACCCCAGTGTGCATTGTTCCCCTCTATGTGTCCGCGTGTTCTCATCATTTAGCTCCCACTTGTAAGTGAGAACATGCAGTATTTGGGTTTCTGTTCCTGCATTAGTTTGCTAAGGATAATGGCCTCCAGCTCCATCCATGTTCCTGAAAAGGACACTATCTCATTCTTTTATACGGCTGCATAGTATTCCATGGTGTATATGTACCATGTTTTCTTTATCCGGTCTACCATCAGTGTGTATTTAGGTTGACTCCTTGTCTTTGCTATTGTAAATAGTGCTGCAATGAATGTATACATGCATGTGTCTTTATGGTAGAACAATTTGTATCCCTTTGCATATACACCCAGTAACGGGATTGCCGGGTCGGATGGTAGTTCTGTTTTTAAGTCTTTGAGGAATTGCCATGCTGTCTTGCACAATGGTTGAACTAATTTACACTCCCACAAACAGTGTGTAAGCGTTCCCTTTTCTCCACAGCCTCGCCAGCACTTGTTATTTTTTGACTTTTTAGTAGTAGCCATTTACCTTACCTGTCTCTTACTAATAGGAGTATTAGCAGATGCCTGACTAGAGAGAGATCACATGAGGCAGGGAAGTGCAGGAAAGATAATTTATCACAGATGGGGCCAGCGATGGACCAGACAGCATCCAAACGGCCGAGGGATGACACTGTGTTCCCAGAGCCTCATGAGCTGGCCCAGGAACCTTCCTCTGAGGAAGGCAGAGCTGAAGTTCTGCCAGATACCTGGCCCCAAAGCAGAAAGGGAGCTTGAGACAGCACACCCGCCTTGTTCTCTCATCCCCTTTTGCAGCTTCCCAATGGGCAAATCTAATTGGCACTGGCCAGCATGGGCAGCCTGCAGGACCAGCCTCCTGGGCAGGAGGAGGGGCAGGGAAGGCTGGTGAATGGGTGATGAGGGGTGGGCAACAGAGGCCTCTCCAGAATGAAAATCTCCATCCCACCTCAGGAATGAAAAACGTGCCCCTTCCCTTCAAGGAGTTTTCAAGATGCCTTAGAATTCAGCTCCCTTCAGCCAGGGAAGCCCCCGACACTGAGTGAGAAGGAAAGCACAGCTTTAATCAAAGGAGTGTTGATGAATTAACCCCGCCTTGAGAAAGCTCAGTACCCAAGAAAGCAAAGTTTTTCACATTAGATTAGAAAAGATTGTTTTCCCTTGAAGATTCTCTTAAGTACTCTGCCCAGGGATCTTTTCCCAGGGATGCACCCCCCCATCCCCCCGCTTCGCTCCCTGCACCCTGAGGTCAGAGGCTGGCATGGGCTGGAGGAGAGAATGACCAGCAAGCAGATGGGCCAGGTAAGAGAGTGTGCATGCCCACAGGAGGTCAGTCACCTGCCACCGCAACCATCCTGATTCTCAGCACATACCTGTTGGTTTAGTCTCTGGCAGTCCAGTGTCAATGAAGAACTATGACACCGGTGCGGTTTTGCAACACCACAGGCAATGAAGGCGTCCCCAAATGCTCGTTTCACCCTGCATGTCCTCAGGAGATGCCCCAGTCATGTCCTGAAGTTTCATTTTAGGAGAACATCCTGCTCTGGCACCTGGGTGGACCTCAAGGATTAATCCAGTCCAAGCCTCTGTTTGATGGATAAATAAACTGAGACCTAAAGAAAGGATGTGGCTTGCTCAAGACCACACAGCCAGCAAATGGAAGAACTCAGGTTTCCCAGCTTCTAGGCCAGGGTTCCTTACTTATCCCCCAACTCCCCAGCTGAGCAACATCCATGAGAAAATGCATGGGGATGCGGTGTTTGTCATGATTTAGGGAAGCAGGGAATGCAGGCTCTAAAATTAGACTGCCTAGGTTCAGATTCCTGCTCCACTAACTCTACAAGTTTGGACAAAACATGTAATCTTTTTAAGCCTCAGCCTCTGCATCTGTAAAATGGATACAAAAGAAAAAAATAATCTTATCTATCTCAGGGAGTCATTAAAAGAATGAGATGGGCCAGGTGAGGTGGCTCATGCCTGTATTTTCAGCAGGTTGAGAAGCCAAGGCAGGTGGATCACCTGAGGTCAGGAGTTCGAGACCAGCCTGGCCAACATGCTGAAACCCCGTCTCTACTAAAAATACAAAAATTAGCTGGGCGTGGTAGCACACTCTTGTATTCCAGCTACTCGGGAGGCTGAGGCAGGAGAATCATTTAAGCCTGGGAGCAGGAGGTTGCAGTGAGCCCAGATCAAGCCACTGCACTCCAGCCTGGGTGACAGAGTAAGACTCCATCTCAAAAAACAAAACAAAACAAAAAAGAGTGAGACAGAGCAGATAAAGTGCTTGGTACAGAGTAAGCAATAAAAAAAGTCTGGTGTTGCCAGTTCACTAGGAGATCACTATTAACGATAATAGCTCTATATTCTGCATTTCGTCAGCCAGACCTAGCACCCTTTCTTTGCTGGAACTTGGGATCCTACTGGACTAGAGAACTCTGAGTCAACTGAGAGCAAAGCTCCTTCCATCATTTCACAGGGAGTCAAAGCACAGGGTGCTGCCCATCTCCACGGGATGAGGATACGCACGCCTGCCTGCAGAGGCAGGGCAGAGACAGAAGCGTGAAGCGTGAATGGGCTGCCCCAGCTACTTTGCCTGGACTTTGGCAAAACTGGGAATCTGGTATGTCCACATGCTACCAGCCTCCCAGGGGGGCAGAAATGGGGTCATGCTCACTTTAAATACCAAACTATAATGACTCGAGCCCCACCGCCTTGATTCTGGAATTCAGCTCTCTCCTCCTGCCCTCTGCAAAGCACCCACTCAGCAGCCACCATGTTCTTCCCCTGTCTTCTGGCTCCCTTGGCCCTTGTCTGTTTCCATGGAAACCATCTAGCAAAGCCCTGGACCAAGGAGCTGTCTCCAAGCCTCCAGGGGGCACCCCGAACAGGACCTTTGATTACGCTATAGGACGGGAGACCAGGTCTGGTAACTCTCTGTCACGAGACCTTTCTTGCTTCTCCTTACCCTTCAACAGCTCTCATCCCCACCCCTCCTTCCCCACACCCCCAGTGGCCCCCTTCAAGTTCTCTGCTATCCAGCTGCACTTTTGGGTCCATTCCTGCAATCAAACAGGGCCCAGCTGCCCGGAACCAATGAGTCCTTATGGAGTCAGGCACCCCGACATCCACTGAGGCCAGAGCGAGGGAGCCCCCATGAGCTGGAGGACGAGGAATAAAAAAAAAATAAAGAAAAATAATAAAATTGCTATTGCTTCTGGATGAAATATCCTGATAGTCACAGGAAAGGAGAGCTTGAAATCATAATCATAATCATCTTTGGTCTTTGCCTGTGTAGACCTGGCCTAAGGCTTTAATGTAAACCCATGGTGATTCTAAAAGCTACATGAATAGTTCATTTCCCAGCAAAACTGCCATACAGGGAGACAAATAATTTAAGTAGGGACAATGCTTCACCAGTATGCACATATTAGAAGTTTAAAATCACAACCCAGGGAAAGCCAGAGAGAGAAAGAAGGAAAAACAAACTTTTTGTTTCAATTTCTGCTAGCTGGAAAGATCGTTCCATTCTGAAGCTGTCGTGGCCTCCCCAGCAGAGCCTCTTTTCCTTCTGAGAGAAGGAGCTGGGAGGGGGTGCCTGCACACAGATGAAACATAGAGACGGGAGCCCTTCCTTGGAGGGGCGGGGGGGGAATTTAGAGGGAGAGACACCTGGCTGTAAATTCACAACTGGAAATTTACAGAGGATATGTCTCCGCTCTGGAACAGCAACCAAAGGCTTATTGACATGAGATTCATGTAAATGAGGTCTAATTTCTCACCCCCCGGGTGCACATCATCACTTTCCTGGGACGCTGGATTTTCTGAGCTTTTTACCCCACGTTCCACCCAGAATCAATGTATGGGCTATAGATTATTGATCACTGAGGACCCAGGCCCCAGCCTCTCTTTCAGTGTCAGAATGAGAGCTATTGTTCTCCTTCCCAGGCGTTTAACCATGAGTCATCATACATTTTCAGACATAGCGCAATTATTTATTGTCATGTTATCCTACCCAAGCTTGTCAGGAATTTAAACTGGAGAATATGTACACGTGCTTTCCTGAGGCAGTATTCTGGATACATGAGGAAAGTCAGAAAAATGTTACTGGTCCAAGAAAAAAACTCTAAACGTTTAGCTTTTGATTCTCTGTCTAATATATAGCAATTTCAATGGGACTAATATCACCATTCTGTGAACCTGCCAGCAGATAGAAGTTCCCACATTATTGTGGTCTGTTTCCGAGGACAAATAAAGTATGCTGCTCTCCAGTGTTCTGTAGAAGCACGCCACGCTATAGACAGAAGTGTTTCAAGTCAACACAATATGAAAAAATTCAAAATAAAATGAAAAGTGTCTGAAAACAAACCAACATAAATATACAGCAGTCCTGTTAATTATGATTATTTATGATCATAAGAACTGGCATCATTACTGTGGTTTCCTTTCCAAAATCTCACAAACTTGTTACTATACAGCAGTTTCGGAGTTCTATAGGCTTAAAAAGGTGGCGTGCTGGAGGCAAAAGTCATTTTTGGCAGGGATGATGTACGTCCCGAATGTGAGGGCTTGCACCCACACATGCACGTGTGTGATGCTGGCACACAATAGAGTCAGCTTGGACTTTCCAGGGTCTCCCAACATTAAACCACTGGCAATGCATTACAGATATCTCTGATGAGCACCGCCAATCTATTAAACAAAGTGCTCTCATCGCCTCCGAGGGGCCTGAAGAATGATCTAGAAATCCACCCCCTGGGGGGAAACCGCCTATGAAACATCACCGACAACACTGAATATTTCATCAGGGATGACAGGACTTTTCTCTCTGCAGTCCCCCCTCCGCTTCCCGACTGTCCTGCCTGCCACTGTCTCCCCCCGCCCTCCCCGATCTTCTTCTCCACTCATTTGACAAGTAGTCATGGCCACATCACTGCCGTCCCGCTGTCCTTGCACGCTGACCTCTGTACTGTGTGGTGCCCAGTGGTCATGCTGTCCTCGTCTCTCGCCAACCACATCTGACAGGAGACGAGGCGCTCGTGGCAGCGGCTCCTGGCACCTGAGACGCCCTGGGACTACACAGGTAAACCAGGGGGGTCCGTGTTGTCTCTGGACTAACAACAGAGGGAAAGACATGACATCTCCGACCAGGAGCCCACGTCCGAATATTCAAAAGGTTCATCATGCGGGAGATGGGGGCGGCCCTCCTGGCTTTCCAGGATGAGGCCTGCAGAAGCCAGGAGGGATGACGGGAGGAGGAGAGAGGCCTGCACCTGGTCCTAGCCCAATCAGGGGAGAAGAAGAATGCGGGTGTAACAGACCAGCGATGTCAACTCCGGGGTGAGGGTGCACGGGAGTGTCAGCCCCTGCCCTCTCCAGGGACCCCTCCCAGGCAGGCTCCAGACCCCTAGACACGTGTAGTCACAGAGGCAGCTGAGAGATCAGTTCTTTCCGGGGGCCACAGTCGCCACCCAGTCCTGTGGCTCCTTCAGTACCCAAGGAGACAATGAAGGTTGATTAGTCAAAAAAGAAAATAGCTCCTTTAAAAATGACATGGCGGTTTTGAGCTGCTATATTTTCTTACAGCTCCTTTTTGGTGAAGTGTCGGAGTGGAGAAAAAGCATGAAGTATTTTGACTGAAATAAATGCTTTCATGGAAAACAGAGAGCCCTAGAGAGTATTCTAAGACTGGAAGAACGTCATACTATTTTAAGCAGGTGACAGTAATGTCACTGTCTGAGGGGTTAGGGTATTTTTTTTTTCCCCAGAATTACAAGAGGAAAAAATAAGTTTGCTTTGAATAGAGAAAGTTAAGTAAAGAAACACACTTCCCAGTTGCATGGATAATTCATAGACTGCAGTGACATATTTCCCTGCTCTTGGTCTTTGACAAAACTAACCAGTACTATTAGGCAGAGAATGTTTGCTAGCTCCAAGCAGAAAACTAAATAAAGTACAAACATACTCTTCAAATCACTCTGATTTTTCCAACTTTCATTACACCACCCACATCAACATGGCTGCAATGCAATTGTTCAAAAACCTATCCCAGCTCTCGCTCTGTTTATCATGGACAGAGAAGGTCTGGGGAAAATCCAGACAGCACACTTCATCTAACTTGAGCTTAAAGCTTCTTCCAGGCTACTCGTTATTTTCCTTTTCTTCCTTGATACTACTGAAGAGTCAATAGAAGGGTAGGCGGCATTGCATGTTATCTCCTAGTACCACCAGCATTAATAGAGATCCTTCCTGTTGCAGTACACAGCACTGAAATATATATATATATAAAAAGAGTCTTGCAGGCCAGGCGCAGTGACTCATGTCTGTAATCCCAGCACTTTGGGAGGCCAAGGCGAGCGGATCACTTGAAGTCAGGAGTTTGAGACCAGCCTGGCCAACATGATGAAACCCCGTCTCTACTAAAAATACAAAACATTAGCCGGGCGTGGTGGCTCATGCCTGTAATCCCAGCTACTTGGGAGGCTGAGGCATGAGAATTGCTTGAACCTGGGAGGCAGAGGTTGCAGTGAGCCGAGATTGTGCCACTGCACTCCAGCCTGGGTGACAGAGTAAGACTCTGTCTCAAAAAAAAAAGAGTCTGGCAGAAATCTTGTTAGAAGACTTCACTAGGACCACATCCATTTACTGCCCTTCTCTTCACCCCGGGTTGCTGGCTGCCATTTGGTAGCTGTTTGAGAGTGGCTCTTGGGAGGGTAGGAGCAGTCCTGTGGCAGCCTTGCTCTTGCGTTCCATGGTGAGGCCATCATGAAGCCATGGTGAGGCTCCTTCTGGCCCAGGAGCTGGAACGGATGAAGACCCCAGCTCAATAGGTCCTATGGTGGAGTCCCCACCCCTACTGTCACCACCTCTCACCTTTCCATGAGCAGGTACACCCTGTGTCACGAAGAGAAAATATGCTTTCCACTCCCAGCTCAGCAACAGCACCTGGGGCCACGAGGAAGAAGAGAGAGAAAGGGGAGGTGACTTCACTGGGCCCCTGGTGCCTCTGACCTCAGGAAAATACCCAGAAGATAGTAGGGACATGTGAAGAGTGGTTCAAGAGCACACCTCTGCCAGCTGAACTGCTGCTGCTGCTGTACAGTTCTTGGGGTCAGACCAACCTTGAATGCCTTTGAGGACAAAGCCATCCCTCCCTACCTGAGACCCAACAATCAGTCTCCTTGGAAACATCCAGCTCCCTGGCAGTGACACCCACCCAAGCCAGCCCAGCCCCTCTTGGGGGATGGAACACCCCCCTCAGATGGATTTGCGTTGAGAAGCTGTGCTTTGAAGCCCCTTGTGGGGTCTTGCTAAGCTGGAATCCCACATGAAGTCACACCATCATCATGGGGCCTTCTCCACTGGGGTCGCCACCAGGCTGACGCCACTCAAGGTCAGAGACTCTCCAACTATAAAAGTCAGATTTTCCTCTGAAGAAACCTCATGTCCCAACAAGCTGGGAAGGAACACGATAACTGCTTTCATAACCAAGCAGTGTCCTTTTTTACTATTTTTAAGAGGGACAGAGTCTCACTCTGTCACCCAGACTGCAGTGCAGTGGCACAATCGTAGCTTACTGCAGCCTCCAACTCCTGGGCTCAAAGGATCCTCCTGCCTCAGTTTCCCAAGTAGCCAGGACTACAGGCACAGGCCACCACACCCAGCTAATTCTTTTAATTTTTTTTTTTTTAGAAGAAAGGAGAGACCCAGTCTTGCTATGCTGCTCAGGCTAGTCTTGAACTCCTGGCCCCAAGCAATCCTCCTGTCTCAGCCTCCCAAGTCTCTGGGATTACAGGTATGAGCCATCATGCCTGGCATCTTGTGTCTGTAAAGTGAGACCCCAAAATAGTGCACCAGGATGGCACAGGACTTCAGCGCGCTATGTTACTCTGATGCTACAGACTCCTGCTTCCCACCAGCACAGGAGTGGCAGTGTGGCCTGCCACATGCACAGGTCATCAGCCCAGAGAGAGGACACTCTTCAGAGTTGAAATCCAGAGGAGGGTGGCTGTGCTGCATACCCTGGGTCCTCGTGGGGCTCTAGGAAGGCAGAACTGAGGCCAGCAGCATTTACTCCAGAGCAGAGAGGAGTTTCAGATTCATATTAAAAAATAAATAAATAAAATAAATAAAAAATCTAAACCCAAACTGAGATTTCAGTGCAGAATCCGTCTCTAGGGCTGCAGGAGCCCCCATGCCCACTTTCACTCCACTATCTTGACTGTCCAGGGTCACCAGAAAGGCCAGTTGCCCCAAGGCCCTAGAGAATGTTCTGCTGCTAGCCCAGAGCACCATCCCCAGGACTGCTCTCCATGCATGGCCAGCTGCCTTGTTGGGTTTCACCTTGGTCATTTGGTGAATATCTATTTGGAGCATGTTCTTATTTCAGCAGACACTTTCAATAAGAAGATTGAGCCACCAGGCAGATGTTACAAGCAGTGTGAGTTTGTGCTGGAAGAAGAGAGAATCCACCAGTGTCCTGGACCCTCCAAGGCCTCTCCGAGGGAAAGACGTTTGGACAGAGAGGTCAATGACGAGGAAAAGGCAGTTACCCACCTTTGGGCAAGGTGCAAAAGCCCAAGATTCATGTTCATGTGTTGCAAGCACAAAAGGAAGATCCTGTGGCTGGAGTAGAGTAAAGAACAGTGAGAATGGTAGGAGCAGAGGGCAGAGAAAGGCACAAAAACAAGGTCAGGTCACATGAGGCCTTGTAAGCCATGGTCAAGAGGTAATATTTTATTTTAAATGAATCCAAAGTCATTGCAAGGTTTTGAGCAAGTAAGCAAAATGCTCCTTTGCCAAAAATAAATACATAAATAAATAAATAAACAAACAAACAACAATTAAAAAAACACTAAGGCTTCAGTAAGGCAAACAGATTGTGAATGAGAAAGAGTAGATGCAGGACTCTTAGGCAAGAGTGGGGTCAGGGAAGGTGGAGAAGAGAAGATATAAGATGTTTGGAGGTGGAGTCAACAGGATGCATTATTGACTAGGATGTCTGTACCTGGCAGGAGACAGGGTCTTTCTAGACCACTCATGCAAGGGAAGAGTCCAGGATGGTGCTTCAGTCATCTGTCTGTCCACCATGATAATGGTGCATGAAAAAATGGCCCAACTCAGGGGCATAAAATAATAAGCTTTTATTTAGTACACAATCCTGAACTTTGCATTTTAGGCTAGGCTCGGCTAGGCGGTTGTTCTGGTTTTGACAGGGCTCATTGACAGGCTGGTGGTGGGTTGGCTGTTAGCTGGGATGAGAGATAAATGGGCCATTTGGCTCCCACCCTCCATGTGAGGCTGGCCCAGGCACATTCTCATGGTGAAGGCCAAGGTGGAAAACTGGACCAGCCCAAGCACAAAGCGTTTTTCATGCCTCCGTTCCTGCTTATTTGTTATCACTCCTTTGGCCAGAGCAAGTCACAGGACAGATCTCAGCATTAGAGTGGGTGGCCCTGTAAAGAGAGATGGCCAGGGGTGAGGACTTATACCACTCATGCAATCTGTCTGCCCACCACAGAAGGTCCTAGATGTTTGACTTGAATAACAGGGTAGCTGAAGGTGCCTTTAATTGATGTGGGGCAAATTGGGAGAGGAATGCATTGGAGATTGCATGAATCAGGGACTGTATTTTGTCTTAGAGACCTGCAGGGCATCTTTATGTTCCCTAAAGCAGTGAGCAAGGCTCATGGCAACTGCTCCATGCCTATGGGTAATTCTGTTTTCTGGTTTTGAACAAAATTCACCAACCTGGAGTTTCAAAGTCCCAAGAAGGCAAAACCTTTTGATGATGATGCCAGTGAGCCTGCATTCAGGTGACAACACGGCAGAGAGCAGTTCCTCCCCAGTCCCAAAATGACACCAGTCACATGAACAGTGATGGACGTTTGTCACTTGCCAAACAGATTCCTTCTGTCTGTCATGTCCCCAATCTTGTCTCCACTGCAGAAGGAGCTGTAGCCTCCTTTTACTGAGAGGCTCTCCAATTTTATGCTGATCGTTAACTAAGATATTCCTCTCCAGAGATTTATTACATTAATGAGCTCTGAAATTACTCATAGCAATTAAGTATATTGTTTTTAAACTCTTCAGAAATCATCAAAACACATTGGTTGTTTTTCAGAGAAACATAAATAAAGGGTACAACTTGTCACCCAAATAAACCCTGCAGCCAGCTCTCTTCAGGTTGGTTTGGGGAGTTTCTGGCCCCTAGTCTCCAAGGTACATGTGTGCCTTCACAGCTGGAAGATGTTCCACTAGTGAAACTTGTCCTTTTCTTTCTTTCATCTTTCTTTCTTCCTTTTTCTTTCTTTCTTTTGTTCATTTGTTCTCTCTCGCTCTATCTCTCTGTCTCTCTCAACTTTCCTTCCTTTTTCGTTGTATTGTTTTAGTTTTTAGAGACAGGGTTTCAGCTTGGCATGGTGACTCAGACCTATAATCTCAGCACTTTGGGAGACCAAGGCACAAGGATTGCTTGAGCTCAAGAGTTTGAGACTAGACAGAGCAACATGACAAAACCTTGTCTCTACAAAAAACAAGCAAAGTAGCCAGGCGTTGTGGTGCACCTGCAGTCCTAGCTACTGGAGAGGCTGAGATGGGAGGATCACTTGAGCCCAGCAGGCAGAGGCTGCAGTGAGCTGAGATCACGCCACTGCACTCCAGCCTGGGCAACAGAGTGAGATCCTGTCTTGAAAACAGAGGGGAGGGGGCGGGCACAGAACTCAGGTCCTTCTAGATATTAATAAAAAGGAACTCCTTACAATCTGTTTCATTTAGTTTTCACAACTAGAAGGTGGGAACTCTTTTTATTTCCCACCTTATGGATAAGGAAACTGAGACACACAGAGAGTAAGTGATTTGCTCAAGTTACTGTAGGCTTAGAGTGTTGTACCTCTCCAGATTCTCTCTCCATGCAGGGAGGCTGCCCCCAATTGGACTACATTATGGGCTCTGGGCCAATTTCAGCCAAAGAGAGCTCCTATATCAGATGAGAAGGTAGTAGGAGAGGGAATGAGGGTATTTGTTCTCCCAGCTCCCTTCTGGAAGGGATGCTACCTGCTAGTGTTTCTTTCCATTAATCCTCTGTCTTCAGGCTCCAAACTGCTCTTTCCCAACATCCGTGTCTCGTCCTCTCCCTACCCAACTCCTACCCCTGTGGACTCCTAATCCCTACCTGCTCCTTTGTCAATGGCTCTTTCAATCTTTCAGCAAGGCCTTTTTGTTTGTTTGTTTGTTTGTTTTGTTTTGAGACAGAATCTCAACTCTGTTGCCCGGTTGGAATGCTGTAGTGTGATTTCGGCTTACCGCAACCTCCACCTCTCAGGTTCAAGTGATTCTCGTGCCTCAGCCTCCCAAGTAGCTGGGATTACAGGCACATGCCACCATGTCCCACTACTTTTTGTATTTTTAGGAGAGACAGGTTTCACCATGTTGACCAGGCTGCTCTCGAACTCCTGACCTTAAGTGCTCCACCCGCCTCAGCCTCCCAAAGTGCTGGGATTACAGGCATGAGCCGCCACGCCCAGCCCATTAAGCCCTCTTTGATGTGCATACTTTGAGCTTTGAACATGCCATCTGCTTGTTTCTAGGCCCCAAATTCCCAAATCTATACTCTAACCACTATTCCACATTCCCCGTGTCCTGTGCCCCTGAAAACAAGAAGTTTGACAGGCAGCAGGGAAAGGCAATTATTGGTACATTTTTCTTTCACTCTTGAAATTAAAAAAAAAGACTTCAGAGCTTCTTACATTCTGAGCCCTTTGGCAGGACTTTGTTCACCTTTGTGGGTGATGGGAAGGACAGAGAAGCCCGTCAGGAACACCAGCATGGACCCTGGTGGCCCACCAACACCAGCACAGCCCTGGTTATTTAAATGTACCAGAGGACAGTGACAGAATCTTCACTGGGCTCTGCCAGGGGTTGCACAGTACAGAAAGAGGGTTGACAGTGTATACAGAGGAGAAAGGAGGGATCCAAAGTCCCAAGGCTGGAGAAAAACTTACCAGCCAGCCCTTCCTTGAACCCCACGTGCACGGAAACTAGCTTACTTTTCAGCAGGAGCCTTTGGGTCTCAAATTCAACTGAGTTAGCCCTGGTCCCTGCAACCCTAGCACAGCCAGAGGGAACTCGGCTTGGAGGGAGGGAAGCCTCGTCCACTCTCCAGCACGCTGGAAGACCCCCATTCACAGCATGGGATGAAGGCCTCGCTCCGGAGCTCAGGGGGATGGCAGTGTCCTGAGTGAGATCACAGGGCAGGAAAACAGAAAGAATGTGGGTCCAGCTCCCTTTACCACTGGGAAGTATCTTTGCTTCCCAACCAGAAACTATAGGCCGCCTGGAGCTCCCCTCCCCATCACTCCCTGGCACCAACCATACCCACTTCATGGGGATATAAAATGTCTCAATGGTGTGCACCTTAGTTTCTAGCACTGTTAAGGACCCATATCAAATCCCTTTTCCTCCATGAAGCCAGGATATGGGAGGCCTCACTGAGCTCCATTTGGACTTGCTAAGGTGTCTCTTGCCGCCTCAACCACCCCACAGGAGCCCCTTTAGGCAGGGGGCTGAGACTTCATAGCTCTCACATCTCCCCATCTCACATGGACACATAGGCCACACTCCAGAAACACTTGCTGATGGTTCCAAAAGGCAGCCAAAACAGAGAAAATTGCAGATTAGTGGGGCTGGAAGGGACCTCAGAGACCATCTGGACCATTCTACAGATAGGAAAACTGATACTCAGCAGGAGAAACTAGACAAAAAACCTGGATGCGGAGCTAGAAGCTTCTCTCTCTCTTGCTTTCTCTCTCTCTCTCTCTTTTTCTCTCTCTCTCTCTCCCCCAATCCAGGGTTCCTGAGCTATTGCAAGCCCACCCTAACCTCCTTGCATCTACTTGCATTTCTCATTGCCCCGTTTGGACCCCCAGGAGTAGCCAACCCAAAGAGCATCGATATCAGAGCCTCTCAGAGCGTGAGGAAGGCACTCTGTAAGTATCAGATGCACAGTGGTCCAGGGATTTTTTTAAGTTTAGTAATAATCAAATAATCAGTGTTTGCTGCCACCACCATTGCCTCAAGGATTGTAACCCAGAGCCCTTTGCAAGCCTGGGGCTGTGTGCCATTTGACCTCATTGGTAGGGTGGTAACTATAAAAGGTAGTTGTCTTTAAAATGTGTCCATTAAAAATTAAAACCTTCTAGGAGCTTAATGCCAGATGTGCAGATTCCACCTCCTTCCACTGCCTGCCAAGCATTCCATGCCAATAAAGTGTAATAGTTTTAATATCCTTCTAGATTAACATAGGATAAGGCAGCCACATTAAAGCAGCAATGAACAACTTCCTCCTCCATCCCCCCAAAATAAAGGAACTAACAAAAGGAGATGGTTGAGGCTTGGTGGGGTGAGTCCTGAGGACAGAACTTCTGGTTACTACAGGATGTCTCTGGATCCAGACTTGGGAAGAGCTGCTGGGGTATCTCTTGCCAGAGAGAGAGGACTGTGAGAATGAGATCTTCATTTGCAGGGTAGTGCAAAAGCCAGGGTGGCTTGCTAGTGCCCATTCAGAAAGCACCCACTAAAACTCCAGCACAAATCAATTCATCCTGAACTGAGCTCCTGCAAAGAGCCATTAAAATTTGTCTATGCATAAAGATGGGAACAGTAGACACTGGAGACTATAAGAACGGGAGGGAGCGGGGAAGGGCTGAAAAACTACCTATCCAGTATCATGCTCACTACCCAGGTTACAGGTTAAAAGTACCCCAAACCTCAGCATCATGCAATATACCCACATCACACACCTGCACAAGTGCCCCCTGAACCTAAAATAAAAGTAATGAAACTATTCTAAAATTGATTTTGGTCATAGTTGCAAAATTGTATGAATATAATAAAATCACTTAGTTGTACGTCTTGAAAAAACAGAAATTTAGAAGTTAATAAGTAAATAAACAAAAGCTTCAAAAAAAAGGTCTATGAGTAGCATCCAATTCAGCAGGGCCAGGAAAAGGAGCTATTGAGGAAAAGGGGGCCCCACCCATCCTCAGGCTCAGCTCCAGCACCCCCACCCAGTTCCCCTGCAGCCACAGAACCCAAGATTCTGAACCTCATCATCCCCCCGCCGTCAGCTCCAGCCCCATCATACCTCCCACCTCCAAGCAGGCGTATCTTCATTGAAGTGATCCTCTGAAGAATCCAAACAGCTAAACTCAAGCAGGACCAAGGATCAAAGTGGGGACCTCTCAGACCCATGTGAACAGAATCAGCCACAGTGATGGGTCCAAGAAAGCCCTTGGCTAAGAGGAGCTAACAATGGCGCCACAGAGAGGCCACGGCCAGGCTCACGGGCACCATGATATGACAGAAAGAAAACTAAATTATACCACTTGTCATCATTAAGAAAAATTTTCATCTTCGTTCTTCGTTTGAAAAGCACTATATTTAATGAATGCGTACTGAGTCATGACACGTAAATGACTAAAATATAGGAATTATACCGGGGTCAACTAACGTATTTTAAAACCTTGAAATTAAGGGACCTATTCATGCCTGTCGCCAGTGTGACTCCCAGTCATTAGGGTCCTCTGCATGGCTGCCCGTGAGCAATGGGGAATGGTGGATATTTCTGCAAGGGGTAGCTCAACCTTTCTTGCAAATTTCGTCATGGTCAAGATGAAGAAATCTTGCTCACCTGTTTGCCCACCTTCTGTGGGTCTGTGATCTCTTTAGGTGTGTATCCAATGCAGGCATTGCTGGTCTTGTGCAAGGTAAGCCCTATTCCAAAGGCATAGTTTGCAGATTCATCACTGATGAAAGGTAGAGCATTGACACCCCCTGTGCTTCCAAAATGGGGGCCCACACCAGGTGTGCATCAGGAGAGTGGCTATTTCTCAACTGCATTCATCTTCTTTAGTTTCTCCAGGAAAATTAAGATGCCTCAAAGTTTGAACTCTGCCAAAGTTTGCATGAAAAATGGCAAAGAGAAAATAAAAGATGGCAAGATCAACCAGGAAACCTGAAGTGAGGAAGTTCGAACCATCTTCCAAGGTCTTGACACTTTTAGGTTGAAGTGGGCATATTTTTGTTTTTCCACCCTCCAGCTATCAGCTCTTTTCTTGGTAAAGCAGTGTTCTGAATTTCCTTTGGTGAAGCCACACCTTCCATTCTCAAGCATGAATTTTGAATAGGGTTGACCTCACATACGGCACCAAGGTTGGATGCCATTGTAAGTCAATCGATGTATGCCTTTACCCAAACACAGGAATTCATGGCCCAATTCTGGCCAAGTTATTGATGATTGTGTATAGATACAAAGATTGCATCTGCCAGAAACACATATATTCATGAAAGGGGGGGGTGATATTGTGTGGAAACTGATGATGACACCAATACCAAGAGGGCCCTTGGGTACATCTTTTAATGTGCTGGATCAAACCTCACCTGAAGGAGCAATTTGTTGTTTACAAAGGCCAAGACAATTTTCTCTCTTTTTTAATCCAGTGAGAGTTGGGTGGGTTTTATGGCATGCAGTGCTTCCAGAATATGGAAAGTCCTGTGTAGAATCCTGTGATCTAGAGCATAGAGAAGCTTTTCAATCGCCTTGCCTCCAATAAACACAAAGATGACTGGACTCAAAGCAAGTTGCAGGAAAAGAACTGATAACAACAGTAAAGAGAGGCAGCTGTATCAGTACCAAGACACATGGAGCTCCCAGCTTTCTGAGAGCTGGGGGTCAGGTCACACACAACCCCATTGTTTGTGGCTGACCTCTTTTCTTATTTATCAAATCCCAAACCATCCTAGTCTTTTACACTTGGAAACTACCCCTGCCTTGAACTGTCCAAGCCTGTCACTGATTAACTACTCCCTGCTAACTAGGCTCACTAGTATTGCTGGGATTCTGATGGAGACATACAAGGAAGAAAAATGACCAAAATTCCCCCCAGCCACGTTCTCCATAAAACATGACATGATTCCACCTGAATTTGACCCCATACCTTGAGGCCACTGCAGTGTTAAAAGATGAAGCTTAAAGAATGGGAAAAGAGAAAGTTATGATAGAGGAGACTAATATCTTCAACTGTGGCAAGAAAGAGAGGTTGAAGAAGACTCCATGGTTGTTTCTGTCTTCCCAGCATTCAGATGAGGATACAAACATGAAATTCCAAGCTCTACCAAGGCGGAAAAAGTCTTAAATGTCATCTACTCTGACCCTTAATTTAAAGTTTTATTTCCTCCCCAACCTCTCCTACCAATGTCCACATAGCCTGTGTTGAATACTTCCGGTAATGGGGAACTCACTCCCTACCTCCCTCAGAGACAATCCCTTTTTTGATTAGTGTTGAAAGTCTCAAGCTTTCCCTTGTTCTGAGCAAGCATCCACATCTCTGAAGCTCCCATCCATTAGGGATGTTCAAAACTCACTGTTCTGTCTTCATCTGGAAGCTCTTCAAATATAGAAAGCCAGAAATCATGGTCCGCTAGATGTTCCTATATCTGGATTGAATATTCTCTATCCATGTCTCACATTGCCTTGGTGCAGTGTGTCTAACCCTGTCCCAGTCTGTACTGATCACAATACTATCTACTGCGGTCAGGTCAGCATGGCAAGATAGAGATCCTTCTCATCACCTCCATGTTCTTTACACTATACTCCCATTAATACAGCCATAGTTACACCGTGGTTAGACAGACCAATCGGGATTTAGACCAGTGGAATTTCTCCTCCTCATTTTTCAACAAAGGTAAGATATGCTGTGCTTATAAGAAATCCACCTTAAAACTGTCATCGATGCCCCTGCATCTTGGACTGGTGAGAAAGCACATTGCCTGGTGGTGAGTGAAGAGCATGCCAGTCTCCACGTAGTACGAGGGGAAAAAAAGGTGTTCTCAGCTTCAGAGATGAATGTGTAAGTAAAAGTGAAGGCTACCAAATTGAAACTGATCAATGTAGGCCACCCATCGCTAATTGTCACCCAGCTATTTTGCTTCCACTGGTCACGTGGTGGGTGACAGCCACAGACATTGATGGATTCTGACCTAGACTAGAAATCTGGTTTCTAAAAAAGAGAGAGAGGAAAGAGAGAAAGATGCAATGAAATTAACGGCCCAGCATGAAGAGAAGGGAGTGGGGAAAAGGCGGTGTCTTTGACAGCTCAAGCTGAGGAGGGAAATTAGAAAAGAAAGCCGACTCCACCGCCATATGTGTTAGAGCTGGCCGGGACAGCTGGAAGAAATATCGCCCAGCCCGAATCCCTGGCCAGGATTGTGATCCATGTCTGCATACGGCTATCAATAACCCTGCATGATTAATGCTAATGATTTATGTTAATTTTGCCATAAGCTTTATTTGTGCCCAGTGTTGAACTTAAGGATGTCAAATCATTCCTTAGGAGGTTGCTAGAGATTTTTTAAAGCAAAGTCTAAAATATAATGTCTGACATTCCATATATCATGGCCCCAGCCTCCCCAACATTCTTTGTTAGACGAGGGTCACCATCCCCCATGTAATTGCCTCTCAGTCAGCAAGAAGTCTTCGGGAAAGGCTCCACATTACAGGAAGGATAGCTCCACAGGGACCTCCGCAGGTTCCTCTATTTGGGGGGGTTGGGGTTGGAAAGTCCATCCCTGACACCCCACCTGTCTCCATGGGCTACCATTTATCCAGGAGGTAGGGGAGTGCACAGTGAATTTCTTGAGTTTCATCTTGGGTGGCTGTGAATCAGTCACTTCATTTTGAGATCCTCAGTTTCCCTTCTGTTACATGATGCAGTGGGGGGGGGGGGATGCTCAGCCCACTTGCCAGGAAGCCTGGGAGGCTCAAACTCTATAATACCGTGGGATGCATTGTGCTCTGTAATACCCTCCATACCCAATGTACTGCATTCTCCAAGACTGCTTTGAGGGTTTCGTTGCATCTCCAGAACCAAGGCTTGGGGACTAGGGGTCCAGAGGAGATCTGAAGATCTGGCCTTTCAGGTCATCACCTGCCCACCTTGCGTCTGTCCATACGTCAGTCACTGATCCAGATGACCCCTTCGATACATCCTCTATTCACTCCCAAAAGCCAGTCAACACCCTTCTATGAGGCTGGCCCTCTACGAGGTTCTGGACTCTGTGATGTGCAAGAAAGGTGGGGCCAGGCAGTAACTTCAACCTCTCAGACATGCTGAAACTTAAGCCTCAAGGACTAACCCAGTTACAGAGCATAGTGCCTGGCGGTGGTGAAGCAGAATGTGTGTCTACCCTGCAGAGGACAAAAGGAGGCCGGGTCAGACAGATGCAGTAGAAATGGAAAGAGGATGTCACTAGCTAGCCCAGTGCAGTGGCGCTGGATGGGACAGCCATCCAGCATTAGTGCAGCTCACCTGGGGGTTCAAGCTGCATGCAAGTCAGGGGCCCTAGGAGCTCCAACCTGGCACCTCTGCCCTGTCTGTCCCTCACTCTTCTCATGAAATCCTGTCCAAGACTGCCACTGTGCTCTGCAACCGCAGGATTCCCCCAGCCTCCCCCTTGGCTCCAGTAATCAGGATTCCTTCAAAAGCCCATTGAAGACCTAGGGACCAGTAGCTTTTCTACCTGTAAACCACTTGTTGGCAGCTGCCCTGCCTTCAAAATGAAACCCAGATCCAAGCCAGGACCCAACTAAAAACCCAAGCCATGGGGGAGGTAAAGCTCCTCCTCCCCCCCCCCCACTTTTTTCCCCCATCTCTTGCTAGAAATTCATTATCTATAGCATAAAAGCAACAATTTCTCTGTGGGTTATACCAAGAAGGAAATATTCTATCTGCTGTCTTGGCTTCCTGTGATGGGGCTCCACAAAACCTGTTTGGTCTGGGCTGTACGGCGAACACCTGTCAAAATGTATGGACCATGCCATTTATCAAATAATCTGCTCCAAGAACAGATAGGCACTATCAGCAATCTGGTATTGATCTGTACAGGCCCCTGCTATTGTTCATCCCTGCATCCCGAATGGCAGCAGGAATTAATGAAAGAAACAAAACAATGCATACCAATCACTCAGCCGCACAACTTTGTTTGCTGCTCTCATTAAGTTGGGCAAAGTTTTCCCAGCTAACCCAAAAGCTTGCTTGGGAGGGGTGGGCCCAGAAGGCTGACCCTCTGATTCACCAGCAGCCCCTCTGGTTATCCCTCTTCCTCTTCCTGACCTCCATGGGGCCCTTATCAGATGCCCCTGCACCTCTGAAACCTATGGAAGTGGAGGTGCTAGTGGCAGGCAAGGACCCCACCTGGGTCTCTCCTGGGGTCCAAGCAGAGATAGCCATTCTTCTGACAGCCCCTTTGTGGTTGTGTTTAAGCTGTCTTTGTGCAGGGCCTTCTTCCACACACAATCTTGCACTGGGGAGAGATCTGTCCACAGATTCCACACAGAGTCTTGCAATGGGGAGAGATCTGTCCACAGACAACACCTCTAGGCCCCCAAGGAGAGTCTAGGCATCGGCGAGAAAGAGTGAGTCAGACCAAACTTTTCCCCTAGAGGCAGGTCCTGCAGAGAGATACACACCAATGCCCAACTGTGGACCTCCACTAAACAATGAGCCCTTCCAACACACACAGTCACTCCTGCCTCACCATCACTGTCTATACCTGAGCAAGCTTCAAGGCTTAGCTTAAATAGCACCTCCTGAAGGCTTCTCCAATCCCTCCAGCCAAAATTAATATCTCCCCCAGCTGAGCACTCACCATGCTTTACATGGGCTATACAAAGTAAAACACTTTGTATCTCCTCCATCTATAAGACTTATGAGTAGAGGTCCAGGTAAAACAAGCAAAAATAAACCTCTGAAGTCAAGGACATAGATGCAGTCATCATTGCAGCCCTACATAGCACCTAACACTATTAACAATGGGTGGATGGATAAATGAATGGATGACAGATAAGTGGATGAATGGATAGGTAGGTGAGTGGGTGAATAAATTGATGGAGAGATGAATGGATGGATGAATGGATGGGTGGATGGATGGATGATAGATAAATGGATGAATGGATGAGTAGGTGAGTGGGTGAGTGAATGGATGGATAGATAAATGGATGGGTAAATGGATGGATGGGTTGGTGGATTTATGGATGGATGGATAGATAGATGGGTAGGTGGGTGGATGGATGGATGGATGGATGGATGGATGGATGGATGGATGGATGGATGGACAGATGGATAGATGGGTGACTGGATGGAAAGATAGATAGACCAATGGGTGGATGGATGGATGGATGGATAGATGGATGGATGGATGGATGGATGGATGGATGGATGGATGGATGATAGATAAATGGATGAATGGATGCGTAGGTGAGTGGGTGAGTGAATGGATGGATAGATGAATGGATGGGTAAATGGATGAGTGGGTGGGTGGATGGATTGATGGATGGATGGATGAATGGATGGATGGATGTGTGAAAGGATAGATGGAGGGGTAGGTGGGTGGGTGGATGAATGGATAGGTGGGTGGATGGATGGATGGATGGATGGATGGATGGATGGATGGATGGATGGGTAACTGGATGGAAGGAGAGATAGACCAATGGATGGATGGATTGATGGATAGATGGATGGATGGATGGATGACGAATGGATGAATCTAAACCATGTGGAATAAAAACTCAAGAGTGCACCATTTCCATAACCATGAGCTCACAGTGATGGCATCCTGATGATGGGCAGCACTGGGGATTTCACTTTTCATCCCAAAGCACGAAAGTATCTCCTCCTACTGTAGCCATAGTGCCAAGGAGTTTTCTCATCCTGATGGGTCAAAAGGAGACACTGAGGTCCAGAGACAATGAAGGATTTGCTTTGGCTCATACAGAGCCTCAACCACAGACATCCTGAAACTAAAGAAACTTACTCGCTGTCTGGTATAATCAAGAACCCCACCCCCATCACCTCTTCAGGACAAATATCTGAACCCCACTTCCAGGAAGTCTCAAGGCCGTGGTGGAACCAAACCACCACCATAGACCCGCTAAGTCAGTGAGTGCAGGTGAGCTCACGCCACGCCTGAGAGACCTGAAGTCCTGTTCTCTTTGGAAGCATGCCTTGGAGGGATGCCTTAGTTGTCCCTGTTGAGGGTTCAGAGGGCCCCGTATGTCAGCCATACTGAGACAGCAAGGCCTTCCCTCTTTGGAGGACCCTCCTTGGCTTGGAGGAAGGCTCAGGAAAAAAAAATCCCCAAGAGTGAATCTTTCCGCTCAGCTCAAGTTTTCCGGAGCGTGCGCTCACCCCACATTCAGGAGATGTAGCAGAGACAGAGTGGCACCGACCAAAGCCTCACTCAGCTAAGCAGGGCCTCGAGGGATCCAAGAGACACTTACATTCTGGAAAGGCACAGACCAAATGGCCGTGTTGGGCCAGCCAGGCATGTGACATGCAATTCTCTGAGGACAGACGGCAAATCTCCACTCATGCAGGGCCCAGGTGTGGGGGTCATTCCCCCTGGCTCCCACCTGGAGTCTCCCTACAGCATCATCTGGACATTGGGTCCTCCCCAAGGGCCACATCACACATCTGCATTGCCAGGGCAGAGGAGCAGCAGCTGCTTCTGTTTCCAAGTAAGGATGACAAGTGTGGATGAGGAGGGTGGGTAGGCCGGTGGGCGGGGAAGAGAAAGGAAGGAGGAGAAAGTCAGAGAGTGACAGGGAAACAAATAAAGCCAAAGTCTTGGTTCCTGCCCTTAAGGATCTCGGAATACAGTGGAGAAGGAGAGCCGTAAGATCACGGACTCAAGCAAGGACAAGAAACCAAACTAAAGGTTCTGTAACTACATGTAGGTTCACCAACTCACCACTGGCAAAGTCAAATAATAAGGATGAGGTGTGGTGGAAGGAAAGTGACTTTACTTCCAAAGCTAGCAGTGGGGAAGCAGCCACGCGCATGCCTAAAGAAACTGCTTCAGCTTTTTGGGTCAAGGGTAAGGACTTTAAAAGGGGATTTTGGTATGTAGGGCATGTAGGAGTGACTGGGGATGCTAGTCTATGTGACTTGTTTTGATGACTATCTTGAGCTGTTGCCCCATCTGGTGAATGGACTGGCACCATCTCAGGTAGAACTGGGTTACAAATTAACTGCAGCCTTGAAGTAATCTTGAGGAGGGGAGAATTCCACAGTGGCTTGAATTGTTTTAAGATTTAGTCTCCAGAACTTCCAAACAAACATAAAATTAAATAAGGGAATCATCATGCAAGGGGTGCCTGGCAGAAAGGAGAACAAAGGCTATTATCTCGTTATTAGAGGCAAGACCAGGAATGGGCAGGAAGGAGAAAGAAAAAAAATAATGTTTAAAAGCAGGACACTCGCTGGGCATGTGGCTCACACCTATAATCCCAGCACTTTGGGAGACTGAGGCAGGAGGACTGCTTGAGCTCAGGAGATTGCAGCCAGCCTGGGCAACATAGATTCCCTCTCTACAAAAAGAATTTTTGAAAAATACCCAGGCATAGTGGCACGTGTCTGTAGCCCCCGCTACTCGGGAGGCAGAGGTGGGAAGATCGCTTGAGCCCAGAAGACTGAGGCCACAATAAGCTATGATCACACCACCGAACTCCAACTGAGATGACAGAGCAAGACCCTGTCTCAAAAAAAAAAAAAACAAAACAAAACAAAAGAAAAAAGGTCACAGTCCCATGCTCAGGAGTGCCTCTTCTTCAGGAAGTCTGGGGATATTCAGAACGTCAGGAGGAATTCCCTAAATCCCTCCTTTCTGAGCTTCCAAATCTCCTGTGCAGTGCTCACCAGTGGGTAGGCCAGGATTTGGGGATAGAGCTGTGTCCTCTTGAGTTCCTGCAGGTAAATGCCACAATGATCAAAGGTGGTACCCACCCCCAGTCCAGTTGACCTCAGCAAAGGCCTGTCTTCCGAGGCGGGTCAGTCCTCACCTGCTCTTCTGCCACCATTCAGGTAGAAATACAGGTTGAATATCCCTTATTCAAAATGCTTGGGACCAGAAGCATTTTGGATTTAGAATATTTTTCAGATTTGAGGATATTTGCATATATAGGATGAAACACCTTGGGGATAAAAACCAAGCCTAAACGCAAAATTAATTTACATTTCATATACACATGAAGGTAACTTTATACATTTTTGCTGTTGTTTTGTTTTTAGAGCAAGGTCTCACTCTGTCACCCAGGCTGGTCTCAAACTTTTGGCCTCAAGAGATCTTTCCGCCCTAGCCGACCAAAGGGCTAGGATTACTGGTATGAGCCACTGCACCCAGCCTACAACATTTTTAATACTTTTGTGCATAAAACAAAGTTTTCTTTTGGTTCTTGTTTTGTTTCTTTTTTGAGACAGAGTCTCGCTCTGTCACCCAGGCTGGAGTGCAGAGGCACGATCTTCGCTCGCCACAACCTCCGCCTCCCATGTTCAAGTGATTCTCCTGCCTCAGCCTCCCGAGTAGCTGGGATCACAGGTATGCGCCACCACACCAGGCTAATTTTTCTATTTTTAGTAGAGAATGGGTTTCACCATATTGGTCAGGCTGGTCTCGAACTCCTGACCTCAGGTGATCTGCTCGCCTCGGCCTCCCAAAGTGCTGGGATTACAGGCGTGAGCAATCATACCCAGCCATGAAACAAAGTTTTGACTGTGATCTGTCACATGAGGTCAGGTGTGGAATTTTCCTCTTGTGGCATCATATCGGGGCACAGAAAGTTTTGGATTTCAGAGCATTTCAGATGTTGAATTTTTGGATTAGGTATGCTCAACCTGTTCAGCATTCCTGAGCAGGCCAGGACTGCTGGGACTCAAGGAGGTAGGAATGAAGGACGGGTCCTTTTTCACTGACTCCTGTCCCATTATAGCGAAATCCACAAAACCCCGAGAATGTGCTGGAGAGCAGGGGGTCCGGAAGGCAGGGAGAGGGCCTCACAGGGCCTTATCCAAGGAATCCTACCAAATTCAAGAATGCAGAATTGGAAGAGCCTCTGGCGTGAGCCCCAGGCCACTCAGCAATGTCATTCGCTGCCCCAGTTAGTGCCGGAAGCACCAGGGCCCCGGATGTGAAAACTCACTCTGTGCATCCATTCTTGATTGCACTGGGAGCTCATCATGGGAAGTCCAACCCACAGCAATGCTGCTCAGTGTTCCGGAGAAAGCCATTAGGCCAGGTCCCCATGCTGTCATCAGGCATTGAGAGTTAACACCCGCATAGAACCTGGAGAGCCAATGGGCACAGCCTGGACACGCAGCCACTTACATCACCTTTGGAGGCAGTGGCCCTGCCACGCTCTAGGACATGAGCAGCTCAGGACAGAGAACACTGAGCTCAGCACTAAGGCTCACACATTCACCAGGTGCCCACCACTGCCCACACATGCCCCACCCTGCCCTTCTGGCATCCACACGCACCTCTGGGCACACAGCCAGTCTCACACCCTGACACTCTCAGCCTTCATCCCAGTGCCCACAGGCCCTCTCATCTAGGCCAACTCCAAGAAAGCTGACAGAGCAGCAAAATCCACCTTTCGTGGCCCTGGAGTGGTGACACCAGGTGCCTCCCAGATGGCTCCGGTGAGCCGGGGGGCCACTACACCAGCACGCTGCCGCTGACTCTACGTAGGAACATAGCACAATAGGTTGTGTGTGCTGCCTGCATCCCCTTGAATCAAGTGGGATAGTGGCTTGATGGGTTCTTCTCAGGAACCTGAATGCCACGGTCTCCATCCTGCCTTCCTTTCCATGACCACATGACATCTTCACCTTGGAAATGAGCTGCCAGTTTGCTCCGCTCTGCAGGCTTGATTGGGAAGGGCTGATCTCTTCTCTCTCTCTCTCTCTCTCTCTCTCTCTCTCTTTCTCTCTCTGTCTAACGCTAGCAACTCATCAGTGTACCCCTCCCTAGGAAAGTAGCCATTTCAATCAAATATCTGCAGGGGCAGAGCCTAGGGCATGACGCGAAGCAAGATCTCAGAACATGGTGGGAAGGAGACCCATAAGATCACAGAATCGAGCAAGGACAAAAAACCAAACCACAGCCCCAAACCTGTCAGCATCTCTTTGGGAACGTCAAGCGAGATCCCCCAAATGCCTCCATTCTGAACTTCCACATATCTCTGGCTCAGCGCTCACCCAGACTCTGATATCCCCTGAAGACCCCAGCAAAGCCTGGATCTGGAACACCACTGTGGGTGGCAGGTTTGCAGGGAGCTGTGCTCTGTAGAGGGAGGCACAGGAAAGAACGTTTAGGTAGGACTTGCTCATCCTCCCAGGCAGCACTGCTGTCACGGGAATGGGGGCCACTCCTTGGCAATTAGGATGTTTCATGCTGCTCAGCCCTGACTGCTCCAACACCTGTGAGGACGCATTCAATGAAGGCTAGATGAGAGGGCACCTGATGTGGTTTGGATATTTGTCCCCTCCAAATCTCATGTTGAAATGTGATCCCCAGTGTTGGGGGGGGGGCTGGTGGGAGGTGTTTGGATCATGGGAGTGGATTCTTCATGAATCCTTGGTGCCCTCCCCACGGTAACGAGTGTGTTCTCACTATGTTAGCTCATGCAAGAGCTAGTTATTAAAAGGAACTTGTCACCTCTTCTTCTCTCTTTCTTGCTACCTCTCTCGCCATGTAACAACCCTGCTCCCTGTCCACTTTCCCCCATGACTGAAAGTTTCCTGAGGCCTCACCAGAAGCCAAGCTGATGTGGGTGCCACGCTTATACAGCCTGCAGAACTGTGAGCCAAATAAACCTCTTTTCTTTGCAAATTACCCTGTCTGAGCTATTGCTGCATAGCAACACAAAATGGACTAACACAGCCCCCAAGCAATTTCCACCCCTGCATCCTCTCCGCTGCAGCCATGACTGAGGTCACACAGCAAGGCCGGGATGTGGAAGAGGTTAGCCACTAGAAAGTCACTGTCTCTCTGTGGCCTGACTTGGTTTGACATGCACAAATTATTTTTTACTTTAATTACCCAACATTTAAAAAATCAGGTTTGGCTTTTAAGTCTGTACTACCACTTCTGCATAAAAAATGGAGGACTAGGCAATTCTGGGTTGCATTCCTTCCTGGCTAGGTCAGCTGGGGCAGGGCGGTTGTCAGTGGGGCTTCTATCCCGTGTCACTGATGGCACTACCTGCCTGGCCCCTACAGGTGTCTGGTTTGCAACTCTGGGGTGAAACACGACTGCAGATTGAGATATGATATAGAAGTTTCCAGAGGGCCAGTGGGATAATAGTTGGTCATAGTAAGCCATGCTTCTCGGTGACCCTAAAATTATGTGAGTTGGAGAGCTTATTCACCGGTGAAGGATGCTCTCCTGCACGTTACCAGGTCACCTGGAAGCCACGAACACTTTGCTGACTGGGAGAGCAGAATTTTCAGAGATGCAAAGCCAGGTCTCTGGGAATCCCTTGGCAATGGGGCCAGCATCCTGGCTCTTCTGGATTTTCCTGCCAGTGTCCGCAGCCGGTGCCTGTTTCCAGGAGTCAGGCAGGCTTGCTTTAAATGCAAAGAGGGGCTGTGATTGACTGCAGAGATCCAGTAAACAAAGAGGGTTAAAAAAATAAAGCTAGGCTTCCTGTCTGCCCTTTGCACACTAACAGCTGCTGTTTGCTCAGGCTTCCACATGAGTAACACGGGCGCGCTGATTTCTATTACACAGAACATTAATAAGAGGAAGCACTGACCCTCGATTGCTGAGAACCAGGTAAATGACGGGGAGGGAAAGGGGCCGAGAAATGGTAGGCATTTTACACCGCACGACTTGAAGGGGAATGCGTCGACTATAAAGATGACGGGTGTTGTAGCACGGAGGAAAAAAACATAATTTTTCATTGATGTACGGCAGCCAGGCTGGAAGGAACACAAATACTACAGTAGATCCATTAACTGGATGACAAGAAACAGTGTTCACATCCACTCACTAAACTGTTTTTGATTCTTTAGTACCAACACGCAGAATGATCCTTACATTATGTTGCCAGGGAAAAACCTTAAAATGCATTTATTTCATAATGTAACTTTCTTGTATTATCATAATAGAGCCATAACAGTTGTTGCAAACACTACGGGATCTAAAAAAACACCTAAGTACAGTTATTAAAGGGGAAATTTTTTCAAAGGGGGCAATGTGGTGTGTCTACAAAAGTAAGGGGAGGGAGGGGGCTATGGCTCACCTTCCACCTCTCCTCCTGGCCACGGGAGTTCCGGACCCTAAGCACCAGCAGTCACTGCTGGGCAGGGCTGGGAAGGACCTGGGAGAGGGAAGTGGAAGACGTGAAGGTATTCGTGCCCAGTCACTCTGTGGAATGGGAGATTTGCAGGGAGGGATAACAGTCACTGCTGCCATCTAGACTTTGGCTATTCCATTCCTACCCTTCACATGTCCCTGTACTTCCTCACCTATTCCCTGTACGCTGGACTGTATGTCTCACCTATATAATGGGGACAAAAATGGCCATTTGGGACAAGGTGTTGTGGCTCACATCTGTAATCCAAGCACTTTGGGAGACCAAGGTGGGAAGATCCCTCAAGGCCAGGAGTTCCAGACCAGCCTGGGCAACACGGCAACATTGTCTTTACAAAAAAAAAAAAAAAAAAAAGCCAGAGGTGGTGGTGGCTCATGCCTGTAGTCCTAGCTACTCAGGAAGCTGAGGCAGGAGGATCACTCGAGTCCAGCAGTTTGAGACCAGCCTGGGCAGCATAGTGAGACCCTGTCTCTACAAAAAAAATTAAAAATAAGTCGGGTGTGATGGTGCATGCCTGTAGTTCCAGCTACTCAGGAAGCTGAGGCAGGAGGATCCCTTGAGCCCAAGAGTTTGAGGATGCAATGAACTGTGACCATGCCTGCGTGACTGCCACTGCACTCCAGCCTGCATGACAGACACTGCACTCCAGCCTGTGTAACAGGGCAAGACTGTAACTCTTCAAAAAATGTTTAAAAGTAGCTGGGTGTTAGGTGATGCAGCCTGTAGTCCTGGCTACTCAGGAGGACAAGGACTACCTAGGATCCCTTGAACCCAGGAGGGTGAAGCTGCAGTGAGCTGTGATTGCACCATTACACTCCAGCCTAGGTGACAGAGTGAGACCCTGTCTGGAGAAAAAAAAAATGGCCAGCTCATGTCACACGCTTAGGCATGTGCTCAGCAGTAAATGGAAGGTTCTAAGGAGCATTCAAATGCACTATTCTGAGGGGCACTGATTTCTATTACATACAACATTAATAAGAGGACATTGAAAAATATAAAACATTAGACGGGTTTGTACGCTGTTGTAGTCCCTTAGAAAGGGACATTCCAATGATGCTCTCCTGGGCCTCACCAGGTCACCTTGAAGCCAGTAAAACTCTGCTTCTTGGTGGAGTAGAATTTTCAGAGAGGTAAGGCCCAGATCTCTGGGAGTCCCTTTGCAATAGGACCAGCATCCTAGTTCCCTGGTCTTAACCGAAAGGCGTCCCCAGGAGGCAAGAGTAAGTTTCCAGGAGGCAGGTAATTGGTCTTCACCACTGTGGCCACCAAGCTGACAGTCCACACCCAGAAACTCTATCATAGCCAGGCTCTGAAGGAGCCAGTCCCAGGTTGGAATCTTGACTCTGCTACACCCTCTGGCCTCCCAAAATGGTAGTTGTCATTAGTGGTCCTACTATAGCCAATGCACTCCATTTCCGGCACTGAGCTCTGGTGTGAGGGGTGCCCACCACCAGGAAGGATCTCATCTGCTGCCGCCGAAGGCAGTGAGGAGAGCTTGCGGCAAACACAAAAACAAAGTGTGTGGCGGTAGAGGAGCAAGTGAGGAAGGCTTCCTGGAGGAGGCAGCACTTTGAGACTTGGGGTTTAATAGACACAGAAGTGGCAAAGGCATTCTGACATAATGAGCAGGTGGAAGGAGACGATATGTGCAGGTGGCAGGTGGGATTGTCTGGGGCAGCTGGAGCCCTGCCCATGTGTGGAAGACAGCTGGACCTGAGGCTGCAGAGAGGAAGGGTGGGGTAGGAGGTGTGGAGAGCCTGGTACTAAGGCCAGCTTGCAGACTGGCCTCCGTGACTGGCTGGAAACCGTGAGTGGGATAAGAAGGAAGGGACAGGAGTGACCTCTCAATTTATTTTCTTCCTCGGATGCCTTGGTGGTTGGCATCCACCTGGGGAAGAGGAGCCAATTTGGAGGAGACAATGAGATCACAAAGACAGGTAATAACACCAAGATGACGGCAATGCCAGCACTGCAGACAACATTGGTCTTTCCATTGAATGAGGTAAAATACAAAAAGAGTTGGGTGCAGTGACTCATGTCACTAATCCCAGTACTTTGGGACCCTGAGGCAAGAAGGTCGCTTGAATCTGGGAGTTTGAGACAAATGTGGGCAACATAGTAAGACTCCCAACTCTACAAAAAATACAAAAATGTTAGCCGGGCGTGATGGCACAGGTCTGTAGTCCCAGCTATGCAGGAGGCTGAGGCAGGAGGAGTGCCTGAGCCCAGGAGGTCAAGGCTGCAGTGAGCTATGATCGCACCACTGTAGTCCAGCCAGGTGACAAAACAAGACCCTGTCTCAAAGAAGAAGAAGGAGAAGAGGAAGGAGAAGAAGGAGAGGAAGAAGAAGAGGAGGAGGAGGAGGAAGAGAAAGAGGAAGGGAGGGAGGAAGGAAAGAAAGAAAATCCCGGCCAGGCGCAGTGGCTCAAGCCTGTAATCCCAGCACTTTGGGAGGCCGAGACGGGCGGATCACGAGGTCAGGAGATCAAGACCATTCTGGCTAACATGGTGAAACCCCGTCTCTACTAAAAAATACAAAAAACTAGCCGGGCGCGGTGGCGGGCGCCTGTAGTTCCAGCTACTCGGGAGGCTGAGGCAGGAGAATGGCGTGAACCCGGGAGGCGGAGCTTGCAGTGAGCTGAGATCCGGCCACTGCTCTCCAGCCTGGGCGACAGAGCGAAACTCCGTCTCAAAAAAAAAAAAAAAAAAAAAAAAAAAAAAAAAAAAAAAAAAAAAAAGAAAGAAAATCCTAAGTAGCATGAAGATGTAAATGTGGCAAAATAAAAACCATAAAACCCAGGTGAAAATTAGATGAACATTTTAATATTCTTGGCACGGGGTGGATTTACAAAATATCCTTTTTAAAAAAAGTGTAATTCTTCTTTATCCAGGGTACAAATGCAGTTTTGCTCCATGGATGTATTCCACAGTGGTGAAGACTGGGCTTTTAGTGTAGCCATCACCCCAAGAGTGTACATGGTATCCATTAAGTAATTTCTCATCCTTCACTCCTCTTTCACCCTTCAGAGTTTCCAATGACTATTATTCCACACCTTACGTCCATGTGTCTGAAATATCATTCTAAAGTCACACCTGCTGCCCAAACCGTCACCATGACCTGCCCCTCCCTTAGGCTGAAAACAGCTTTGTCATTAACACTCCTTTATTAAGATGCTAGTTCTCCCTGGGAGGTGGGATCACCAGCGCAAGTAGCTTATGGGCTTTCTTTCCAATCCTACAATGCACAGGAGAAGCGATGGGGCTTGGCAGAAGATATCTTGGTTTGGAAGTAAGGAGGAGAGCTGGGGAGAAGACATGATCCTTGGAACCCCACAGAGGGAGGGCAGCTCCCAGGATTTCTGGGTTGCAGGAGGGGGATTTCTCTGCCACCCCCTCCCCACAAGGAACCCAGTCCTATGCCCTGCATTGTAAATGATAAAAAGATCATTATGAGTCGATGTACTACATGAATACATTCCGTGTCTAGGGGTGAAGGAAAGGCACAGAGTTAAACTCTTCTGACCAAGTTAGTCTAGGAATCAAACATGTCCTAGCCGAGAAAGTCCCATGGCATCCAAAGGACTCTGAAATCCCTCCACCAGCCAGATTCCTTCTTTCATGAGACTTCATGGAAGTTGCCTATTGATACAACTTCACATTTTAACATCAGATCACCTAGTTGGGTACAAAAGGGAGGCAGTAGAACCTACAGGATGTAGGTAAAGTAGCCGTTTTCTGCTTTCCGGCTGTGGTTCAGCTCTTGGCTTTGACAAAGGTGATGGCTTCCGGGGCTGGGTGCGGTGGCTCACCGCTGTAATCCCAGCACTTTGGGAGGCTGAGGCGGGCTGATCACTTGAGGTCAGGAGTTCGAGACCAGCCTGACCAACATGTTGAAACCCCATCTCTACTAAAAATACAAAAATTAGCCGGGCATGGTGGCTCATGCCTGTAATCCCAGCACTTTGGGAGGTCGAGGGGGGCAGTTCACTTGAGATCAGGAGTTTGAGAGCAGTCTGACCAATATGGTGAAATCCTGTCTCTACTAAAAATACAAAAATTAGCAGGGCATGGTGGTGGGCACCTGTAATCCTAGCCACTCAGGAGGCTGAGGCAGGAGAATCACTTGAACCCAGGAGGCAGAGGTTGCAGTGAGCCAAGATCGTGCCACTGCACTCCAACCTGGGTAACAGACTCCATCTCCCCCAAAAAAAGAAAGGTGACAGCTTCTAAGGCCAGACTTCAGCCCCAAATCTCTACTGGCTGCCTCTTGGGATATACAGAAACCTAATCTCCAATAGGCATTCCTTGAAGCAAAAAATGCCCTATTTCTTAATTTTTTATTTCATTTTAAGTGACTTTTTTTGGTTTTAATTTTGGTTTTAGTTTTAATTTTCCAATGAACACGGTTTGCACTAATGTGATATTTGCACCTATATATATATATACTGTTTCTTGGTGTAATTTCCATGAAATTCACAGAGAGAAGCTAGAATCAAGTTGGAGGGTCAGCTGTCCAACATCTTGTTATCTGTCCAGAGTTAGCCATAAATTCACTGCAAAAAGCAAAATCTCCAGTTCCTGGGAGCAGAAGGGTCGCTGGAAGCCAATCAGGAGGACATGGCTTTATTTAATTGAGGACTAAATATCTTCGGGATTGTTTTTTCTCTCCCAAGGATGGTCACTTTGCTGTAAAGGCAATGTCAGTGTTTCCCTGGTGGTACTGTTCCCTGGTTGGACCCGGATTTCCTCTCTGCATTACAGGTTCCCTCTTCCATATTATAAGGGTACAATCTGCCAAGCCAATGTTTGGATTCCCAGCATCATACCCCATATCCCAGAGCCCATGATGCCCCCTTCCCGGCCTCAGTCAGGTACTCAGAGGCCCCCACTCATTAGCCACAGAGTCACAGAGACTCGCATGGTATTAAGACAGCAATATCATCTTATTGGCTATTAGCACAAATGTGCCAATAAACATAGTGCATAAAAATTATACATATTCCCTCAGAGTCCATAATCCTGAACTGATATGGCATAATGCAAAACACACTTCCCCAAAAGTCGTGCTTAAAGTCACGATGTACAAATTGAATTTTAAATAAATTTCCTGAAACATCACCAGCGGTTCTGGCCACATTAGCAATACACATTTGCTAAAAATAAAGTGCAGAATGGCTGTGCCCAGCCCAACCCCAAAAGGATGGGACCAGTGGGCATTTATTTGCCCTCAAGTGGTTTCAGAGGTGGGCTTGCTGCACATGTGTTCGGGTGCAGTTGTTAAAACAGCCCAATATCTTCCCCTCAAGGGTTTCCCCTAATTATCAGTGATCATCAGGTTCCAAAAGTCAGCTTGTCTTCACCTCATTCTCTATCAAAGAGGGAGATGTTAATTGCATTATCACCTTGCCAACACCCTCTGAAATGATGGCAGTGATCATTAACAGCCTACCACAGAGCCAATCAGAGTCAATCCAAATTCTGAACCAGCCAATGGAGTGCTTCCTAATCCCACGTGTGTGTAAACACTAAAAACATAAAAACACAAGGCAGCCATCGTGGAGAATGGGGTGCCGGGGGTGCTGAAGACCAGGTCCGCCATCAATTCCATAAAATGTTTCACTGGTTAATACAAACACACACAGACACACACACACACACACACACACACATACACATGATGCAGTGAAAAGCTAGAAGATTCCCACAAGTCTTATGATTTTTTTTCCCGGCCTTCTGCATCCCAGACCAATATAATCAACTAGCAAAGAAATTCTAAGTAATGCCAAGTTGTCTGGTTTTATTTAATGAAGAACCTCTCCAAGAATGCTGTCAGCATGCTGCCTTTCACAGATAAGTAAATATTTATGGCTCCTTGCATGTTAGTTTCGGCAGAGACCAAGACCAAAAATAATTTGCCCTTGTTCACTCGACTTCCTTTCTTAAATGTACAAAGTAAGGCTATGGTTTTCCTCAGTGTATTCTTGTTCATGGCTCACCTAAGAAGATGCCTTTTGGACTGACCTAGGATCCAGCTATCAAAATCCTGCTCACAACTACTCAAGGCCTAGTTCAAACTCCAGCCCCCCATATCTCCTTTTTCAACCCCATCCAAAGAGGGACAAGTCGTTGAACAGATGATATCTTTCTGCTGTGAAGAGCACTTTCAAAGACTTAATCCTCAAGAGAAAAGTGGGCAAATAAACAATGCACGAGAAAAGAAATACACATACACAAGAGACATATGGAAATGTATTCAACCTCCACCATAAAAGAAATTCCCATTTTAAATATTTTGATCTATCAAACAAACAGCTTTGCAGAGGCTATCTCTTATTTGGAAATCTAGGCTGTCACTCTCCCACAAAGCTCACAGAGCCTACCTTACTTGGGGGACAAATATTTCGAAATAAAGGGGCCTCACTCCCTAGGACTTTCTCTTCTAGGACTTCACCATAAAGAAATATCCAGAGGGCACCCAGTGATCCATGGTAAAAAAACACTGGCCACAACTTCACTGGTAATGTGAAAAAATCAGAAGCAACTTCATGTTTGCCATAAAGGAAATGGTCAAACAATATGATGCGTCTGTCAAAAGACAAAACTGCAATTGACCCTTGAACAACATGGGTTTGAATTTCTTGGGTCCGCTTACATTCAGATTTTCTTCCACCTCGCCATCCAAGACAGCAAGGCCAACCCCTCCTCCCTCCTCCTCCTCCTCCTCAGCCTACTCAATGGAAAGATGATGGGGATGAAAACCTTTGTGATAAACCATTTCCACTTACTGAACAGCAAATGCATTTTCTTTTCCTTATGACTTTTCAAATAACATTTTTGCTCTAGCTTACTTTATTGTAAGCATACAGCATGTAATACATGTAACATTAAAAATATGTATTAAGTGACTGTTTATGTTATTGGAAGGAGTCCAGTCAGCAGTAAGTACTAGCAGCTAAGTTTTGGGGAAGTCAAAATTGTATGTAGAGTTTCAAACACGTAATGGGTGGATGGAGAAGAGTGGGCATCCGTAACCCCCGGGGTATTCAAGAGACAACAGCACAACAAATGAGTTTAAAGCGCTCAATTGGCTTTATTTGCAATTCTAGAATCAGGCAACACCTTTTTCCAAAACACAGAATGAGTGATCCAGTGAGCCCTGCAGAATTTGCTTTATTAACAGAGAAGGCTGAAGAAAGCAGAAACAAAGAACAAAGAGAGGATTCGTTACTTTTAGACAGAACAATAGAAAAATAACTGATTCATTAATATCGGGTTACTGCAGGCTTCCTTTTTTGTGTGAGGATTAAAGCAGAGGGAACTTCATTATCATGCGGATTGAGGATTGAAACAGACCTGTTTGGGAAAGTGGCTGTTATCTCTCTCCCGATTTCTGAGGTCAGATAACAACTGAGTTTAGTTTTGGTGACTGGGAAACTGAAACAGATCCAACACTTCCTTAGACAGTGCTTTCAGATAAACATAGATACTAACTCTTCTGCTCTCAAAGCCTGCAACTTGCATTTGTTTTTTGTTTTGTTTTGTTTTTTAAATTTTATCTTACTTTATGTTCCAGGATACATGTGCAGAACGTGCAGGTTTGTGACATAAGTAAATGTGTGCCATGGTGGTTTGCGGCACCTATCAACCTGTCATCTAGGTATTAAACCCCACGTGCATTAGATATTTGTCCTCATGCTCTCCCTCCCCTCGCCCCCCCAACAGGCCCTGGGTGTGCTTTTCCCCTCCCTGTGTCCATATTTTCTCATTGTTGAGCTCCCTCTTATAGGTGAGAACATGCGGAGTTTTGTTTTCTGTTCCTGTTGTAGTTAGCTGAGGATAAAGGCTTCCATCTTCATCCATGTCCCCGCAAAGGACATGTTCTCATTCCTTTTTATGGCTGCATAGTATTCCATGGTGTGTATGTACCATATTTTCTTTATCCAGTCTATCACTGATGGGCATTTGGGTCGGTTCCATGCCTTTGCTATTGTGAATAGTGCTGCAATGAACATACGTGTGCATGTGTCTTTGTAAAATAATGATTTATATTCCTTTGAGTTTATACCCAGTCATGGGATTTCTGGGTCAAATGGTATTTCTGGTCATTTGTTTTATCTGAATTCCTTCCTCAGGAAAATACTCCCAGACCCCTCAAAAAGTAGGAAAGAATTGAAACTCACCAGATCACCACATCCAGACAAGGAGATGCCAGACCCCTCACTCATCATGATTGCTTCCTCACCATTCCCTGGTTCCTGTTTTCCAACACATGTTACATTTCTTCCCTGCTATATAAGTCCCTAATTTTAGACAGCCAGGGAGAGGAATTGGAGACTGACCTCCCATCTCCACGGCTGCGACACCCGATTAAAGCCTTCTCCCTTGGCAATAATTGTTTTCTCAGTAATTGGCTTTCTATGTGGTGAGAAGCAGGGCCTAGACAGAACCCCTGGTGTTTCAGTAACAGCATGTTAGCATGGGGAACTCCATTTTGATTTTCAGTCTGCTCTGTGGAAGCCTAGTGCAGAAGCTTAGTAGAAAACAATAGCCTCCTGTAACTTTTATTTAACACATCTATAAAATGCAACTCTGTGAATTCTTAAAATCGAACCAAAAAAAGTCTGAAAACCATCAAGGACATAGAAAATGTTTACAATATGTTAAGCGGGAGGGAAAAAAGGACAGGATATAAAAACTATATGTATAGTTGAATCCCAATTTTGAAAAAATAATAAGACATCTAAATGCCCACAGGCCTGTAAAGAAATGCATAAAAAATTTAACAAGGTTTATCTCTGGATAGCGGGATTATAGGCAGTTTTTATTTTCTGCTTGAAACTTCCCTGTATTTCTGAATGTTCAAAAATAAATTTGTATTACTCCTGTATTCAAAAAGCAATGTTTTGCTTTTGTTCTTTACAGGCTCTGAACCCCCACAGCTCTTGCTGTCAGAATGACTTACCGCAAACTGCACGCGACCCCCAGCTCTGCAAGAACTTGTTCTGGCTTCTGCTTCTGGCTCAGCCTCCTGAAGGCCAGGAATCAAGGCCTCTCCCCCCTTGCTCCTCACCCAAGGTCTACGGGCTCAGCACTTCTTCTTGTTCTTTAGATTCAAGGGGTACATGTGCAGATTTGTTACATGGGTATATTGTGTGATACTGAGGATCGGGGTACAAGTGATTCTGCCACCCAGATAGTGAGCATAGTACCGAATAGGTAGTTTTTCAGCCTTTACTGCCTCCTTCCCCTCTAGTAATCCTCAGTAGTCTGTTTTCCATCTTTGTGCCCATGAGTACCCGATGTTCAGCTCCCACTTATAAGTGAGAACATGTGACATTTGCTTTTCTGTTTCTGTGTTAATTTACCTAGAATAATGGCCTCCACCTGCATCCATGTTGCTGCAAAGGACAGGATTTCATTTTTTGTGGCTATGTAGTATTTCATGGTGTAAATGTGCCACATTTTCTTTATCCAATCCACTGCGGGTGAGCACCTGGGCTGGTTCCACGTAGCTGCTATTGTGAATAGCACTGCCATGAACGTACGTGAGCAAGTTCATCTTTTTAGTTCAGTTCCTTATTTTTGATGTTTGCCCTCAGTTGCCCACACTCTGGCCACTTAGCTCATACCAACAAACCCCAGAGAAGGTGTCTTGTTTCTGAGGAGTTAGAGGGCAGGAATAGGGAAAGGAAGAAAGAGGAAGTAAGAGGTGTGAGAAATTCTCCTTGGTCATGATAGAAAGCTGTAGAATCAGCTTGGGCGCACGTTTCATTTACAGGAATTTCTTTTTGGGGGGTTATATATCCAGCTTTATTTTTTATGATAATCTTTGTATAAATGTATGGGGTGCACGTACAATCATGTTACATGCATAGATTGTGCAGTGGTGAAGTCGGGGCTTTAGAGGATCCATCACCTAAATAACACGCATAGTACTCAATGAGTAATTTCGCATCATCCACCTCCTTCCACCCCGCCCACTTCTGAGTCTCCATTGTCTACCATTCCACACTGTGCATCCACATGTACACATTATTTAGCTCCCACATATCAGTGAGAACATGCAATATTTGTTTTTTTGTTTCTGGCTTGTTTCACTTAAGGTAATGACCTCCAGTCCCATCCATATTGCTGCAAAAGAAATGATTTTAGTTTCTTTTTTATGGCTTAATAGCATGCCATTGTGTATGTGTACCATACTTTTTCTGCCCATTTGTTGATGAACACTGGGTTAAATAGTACTACAATAAACATAAAAGTGCAGGTATCTTTTTTATTTAATGATTTCTTTTTACAGAAATTTCTTGATAGTCAGCTGTCATAAGATTGAGAGATGGGGTGATGCTGTGGCCTGCAGTTCCATCTGTGAGCCTCTGCCTTGGCTGGCCTAAAAAGGAAGATGAGGATTTTCAGGCCAGGCATGGTGGCTCACAACTGTAATCGCAGCACTTTGGGAGGCCAAGGCAGGTGGATCACCTGAGGTCGAGAGTTCAAGACCAGCCTGGCCAACATGGTGAAACCTCATCTCTATTAAAAATACAAAAATTAGCCAGGTGTGGTGGCAGGCACCTGTAATCCCAGCTACTCGGGAGGTCAAGGCAGGAGAACCACTTGAACCCAGGAGGTGGAAGTTGCAGTGAGCTGAGATCATGCCACTGCACTCCAGCCTGGGAGACAGAGTGAGACTCTGTCAAAACAGAGGAAAAAGAAGAAGAGGAAGAAGAAGAAGAAGAAGAAGAGGAGGAGGAGGAGGAGGAGGAGGAAGAGGAAGAGGAGGAGGAGGGGAGGAGGATGGGGGAGGAGGAAGAGGAAGGCAGATGAGGAGGAGGAGGGAGGAAGGAGGAGGGAGGAGGGAGGAAGGAGGAGGGAGGAGGGAGGAAAAAGGAAGGAGGAAGAAGGAGGGGGGAGGGAGGAAGGACCCTGTGAATGTGCCATTTTGTTTGGTCCTGAAGTGTGTACTTTCCCCATCTTCTCCGTTTCCTGGGAAGACTGTCAGTGCCCCCAATGCCCTGTCCCTCCCTCACAGTCTTCCTGCCATTCTCCCACCCTGGCCAGCAGTGGGAGCATGCCCCAAGCAGCAGGGGAGGGGTCCTCCCACCGTCATAGCCATTGCCAGCCTGAGATGACAGATGCCATTATGGAAGGGACAGAAGAGCTTCCATCTAACCGCTCCCACTGACCTCACCATCCGTGATGCAGATGTACTTGTCACGTCATAAACACTTGGCACCCATTGGCTCTTCCCCAGATGGCTGTCAGAATTGCAGTTTCAACCTCCAGGAGCTCTCCGATGGGCACAGGCTCCACCTACGGCTGGTTTGGAATGGCAAATCCATCACTCTCTCTTTGCCTGTAAAATGCCAAGGAGACTGATCTAAGCAGGTGAGTTCCCACCGATGGCCTGCTGTATACCTGAAGGAACACAGATGGCATTTGCAGGAAGATGACATCTCACCATCCCCATCTGAGCAAAGTCTGCCCATCAAACAACCAAAGGACAGCAAGTCTCCCACATAGTGTAAAATGACTTGCAGTGATTCTCTTCCCCAAGGCCAGCCCCAGCTCTCAGACCTCCAGTCCCAACAAGTCCTTTTTTGCAGAGGAGGCTCACCCTGGAACATGGCTTTCCCAAGGGGAGACGGGAACGGATGTTGACTTCATCCCAGCAGCTTCTGACACCATGCCATTGTCTTTCAACTTTCTCCACCAACAGGGTCAGGCTGTTGACTGGCCTCAAGTGCAGTTAGCCTGACACGGCTAGCAGCCTCAAAACAAATTAAATGAGGCAGGGATGCCGTGCAGTGATGTTCCATTATGTCCCCTCTGCTTCCACACGTGATTCACACTATCACTTTTAGAAGGCGAAGCATCGTATTGAATCAACACCTAATCTGCGCACAGTGTCACGGAGGAGGGGCGAGGGGACAGCGGGAGCATTTTCCCTGATCCTTTTCTTTCCTGAAGACCTTGCTGGAGACAGGCTGGGTGAGGGCGAGGATGAATTGTGAGGAACCCTGACCCTGTTTCAGGTAAGCTTCTGATTTACTGTTCACTGTGCTTTCTAACGAATAATTTTTATATAATAATGCCACCAGTAAGCACCAAACCCTTCTTCTTGGGAATGCAATTAAGGGAAAAATTAGCAATAAATTGTTTTCAGTACTTAACCCAGCTCCAAATTTATGGCTGCTGGAATTTATTGTTTCGGGGGCCTGAAAAATGGCGATTAATTTCATCCCATTTCCTGCCATTCACCCTCAAAACTGAAATGTAAATAAGGAACAGTTTTCAGCCTCGAGTGTTCCTGCCTGTTACAAACCTCAAACTACAGCTCTACAGACAGCTACCTCTGAAGGCTCCTGAAGCTTAGAAACAGAGAGGAAAACATCCCTTTATCTGCAAGTGTCTCCTCTACTTCTTCCACCGCTGCAATTGCTGGAAGCTCCACGAGTGCCCTCGGTGCACAGATGTGCTTTACAACAGAGTGACTGTAAATGAGAAAACACTAAGTTAGGCTCTGACGGCCAATGCTGGATGTATCAGTTTGCCCTATAAATAAGCGCTGATCACCTCCATTTTATTGAACTCATTTTCCAGGCAAGCAAAGACCACAAGATTCTTCTGCACATTTTCTCTTTACACCCTCTCGTACTGCTGCTACTGTCAGCTCCGACAGATTTATAGCCCATTCATTCATGGGAACAAAAACCCTGCCACGGCTGGTCATGGGACATGCAATAGCAGTTAGTTCAAAAGATAACAGCTGCAATACCTCACCTCTCCATTCAGCACTACACAGCCAGCACTACTTCGGAGGTAATAAATGCTTCTTGTTGGTGTTCTTTGAGTCATAATCCTGGAATAACTGTGGTCGGCCTCACCCCGGGCCCCGCCCCTAGGGAAACCGCTTTCTGCCACTCCCCAACACCCACCCCGCACCTCACTCCAGCCCCTTTCTGCCAGAAAACAGGGAGTGGGGGGGAGGCGGTTTGAAGGCAGCCCACTGCATAACCAAAAAGTAGACCCTGTCTCCTTTTTCCAGTCCACCCAACACAAGCTGGGTTGCTGAACCTTTACAACTCAAGCAATTAGGCAACGCTGAGAAGCCGAGCTTCCTCGTGGTAAGTGGCAATGTGGGTATATGCATTCTCCTTGCAAACTGATCAGAAACAGAGGCTGGGGCATGAGCCCTGTCCCAACAAGAGGAGGCAGCTGGTCTGACTAGTCCACCACCATCTTCAGAGCTTGGACACACACAACCAGCATGTATTAAAAGAATCCATGATTTTTTTTTTTTTTAAGTAGTGAATGACCTGGGGAGGAATAGAGGATCTGTTCCACCTGCCTCACTCAGAGCAGGAACAGGTTTAATGCAAGAAGCAATACAGTGGTGAAGCGTTCTCCCTCATTTTGAAGTCAGCCTTTCCACCCGCAGGCCTCAGTTTACTCATCTGTAAAATCGGGCTGTTAACTCTACCTATTCTACCAACAAATCAGGGATTTGTTGCTAGAATTAAACATGAAAAGTAAATACCTTTAAAAATTTAGCACAATGCTAACCAAGTACTATGTGTTATCAAATAAATTAATTAATTTAGTTGAAGAAATCAGGTATGCATACAAGAAACTTTAAGAAAGATCACTAGAAGACAAGGTCATTGACGATCAAACTTTAGGGAAATGCCTTCCATTTTTGAAACCCTCCAACAAGACACAGACACCTGCCCCCACCTCTACCTCCACCAACGCTCTGTGGCCTATATTTTGCAGAGACGTGTTATCGTCGCTGTTAGTCTGATATCCCGACAATCAAACTGCAAAGAGAAAAAGGCCAGTCACGCAGAAATCCAAGAGCCTTGCCTCTGGGATCTGCCCACCCTAGCTATGGGTCCAGGTGGGAGATGGGGCATGGAGATATGGCTAGCCCAGGTCAGGTAGTTGAAACGGAAGTTGAGAGCCTCCAGGCTGCAGAAGGCGCCAGAGAGAGAAGCCAAAGTCAAACTCCCCATGAAGACGCACAGTTTGGTGGGGAAAGAGAAGGCTGTGAAACACATAGAACATGACACTGGGCATCAGTTGCTATCAGTGCCTTCCTCCCTAATCAATCAGCTTTTATTGTGATGCCTCTAGCTCCGCTCATAAGGCCTCAGCTCATAAGGCCGGAAAGCCGCTTCGGCAGCAGTTTAAAACGTTTCCAGTTTAATAATCCCTGCTAATTGAAAGCAGCTCAGAAAAGGGGGTTGGAAGCAAACCAGCACCGTTTATGGCGACAGTGCTGTTCCTAGGGGAAAGAAAATAACCTTTGATGCTGCAGGGGGAACCTGCCTCCCTGTCCCCAAACAAACTAATTCCCACAACTGTCTTCTTTGGCACCAGAGCTGTTTCTTCTTATGTTTTAATTGTAGAATGTTATAGCAGCAGAATTGCTGTGAAACCTGTTTTTAATCTGTGGAAAGTTAACCACCCCCCTGCTGCAAAAACTGGATTTTTTTTTTCTTCAACCGAGAATTACATTCATTTTTATAACTTTCTTTCCTTTCAAATTGCCTAATATGACAAATGCTGGACAACCTTACAGTTCATCTGGTAAAGAGTGTCTTTATGAGTTGAGGCTTCAGTGCGTTGATGGAGAAATTGCTTGATTTAAGTCAATCATGTCACCTTCACCCTTGCAATCATATTTATTTCAGACGCCTGCTGACCTAACCTGCAGAGCAAAACTAAAAACACGTTTACATTTTTGAGCTCAGATATTTGGTTCAAATGCTGTACAAATAGGTCATAATGAAAAGTAACTTTAGCACATGGCAAAGGTACCATTTAAGTACACTTATGACCGTTTGTACACAAACACAATTATTCCAGTATTGTAATTTAAATGGATAAAAGACAGATCTTAGCACAAAACCCTCCATCCTGGTTTCCTGGAACTCCCTGGCAGAGCTACAGTTGGGGACATGGACATAGAAGAAGGATGTCATGTGTCTGATATACCATGAATCAGCCAGGTTCGACCTTCACCCCTTGGATCCATGCAAACTTACCCTAGAAGGTGGATCCAGACACCTAGATCTTTTTTTTTTTTGTATTTTTTTTTATTTTTGTGGAAACACAGCAGATGTATATGTTTATGGGGTATATGAGATATTTTTGGTACAGGCACATAATGCATGATAATCATATAATGGGAAACCCATCCCCTCAAGTATTTATCCTTTGTGTTACAAACAATCCAGTTATACTCTTTTAGTTATTTTTAAGTGTACAATTAAATTATTATTGATAGGTCGGACAAATACAGCCTGGGTGACGTGATCTGGCTGTGTCCCCACCCAAATCTCATCTTGAATTACAGTTCCCATAATTCCTACACGTTATGGGAGGGACACACTGAGAGATAACTGAATCATGGGGGTGGTTTCCCTTATAGTGTTCTCGTGGTAGTGAATAAGTCTCACAAGATCTGACGTTTTTTTAAGGGGAAATCCCTTTCATTTGGCTCTCATTCTCTTCTCTCTTGTCTGCTGCCATGTAAGACGTGCCTTTTGCCTTCCACCATGATTGTGAGGCCTCCCCAGCCATGTGGAACTGTGAGTCCATTAAACCTCTTTTTCTTTATAAATTGCCCAGTCTCGGGTGTGTCTTTATGAGCAGCATGAAAACAGACTAATACACTGGGCATCCACCTGTGCCACAAGAGGATGGCTTTGTATTGAGAGATAGGATATGTAAGTAACAGAGGTGTAAATCTGAGTATTCCTCCTCCCCTCCCAGAAAGACTTGAAACATGGAACAGGAGGGCACTGAGCTTTCTAGGGTGATTGCCAGATGTGTTGATTAGTGAATTAAACAAGGCTACATTCACAGGAAGGTGATGTCCAGCACTGAGAGGTGCCCCCCCATCCAGGCTGGGGTAGTTCCTTTTGCAGGGAAACAAATCAGCTGGAGTATGCCTGGGAACCAGCAAACAGGACAGTGAGAAATTTTCCAAGTGTCATAGCTGAACAACAGGGGAAGAAACTGGAGAAGAGAGAACTCTAGGAAATAGGCTTTCTGTCTACAAATCCCCCTGGTTAACCATTCCGGAACCAGCCCTTGCTGCCTGCTGGAGCTGAGATGAAAGCTTTGCACAGGAGCTCCCTCATGCCTCACTGCATTTTCAGTTGAAGATAAGCAGGACCATGGTCTTCAGGTGACCGATGAGAAACTGAGACTTTGGGAGGGTCAATGACTCGCCCAGGATCATCTGCTATGACATGGTGGAACAAGAGTTCGTACCCAGTATCTTGTTTTGATTCTCCAATATCACCTGGGGTCAGGAGTTCAAGACCAGCCTGGCCAACGTGGTGAAACCCCACCTCTACTAAAAATACAAAAATTAGCCGGATGTGATGGCTCACTCCTGTAATCCCAGCTGCTCAGGAGGCTGAGGCAGGAGAATCGCTTAAACTCAGGTGGTGAAGGTTGCAGTGAGCCGAGATCATGCTACTACATTCCAGCCTGGGTGACAGAGTGACTTGGTCTCAAAGAAATAAAAGAAAATTGCTCAGGAGACACAGCCAGTGGGAACAAAACCAGAATTGTTTTTAAAATTTAATAGAGCCAGGATCTTGCTATGCTACCCGGGCTGGTCTCAAACTCCCATGCTCAAGCAAGCCACCTACCTCAGCCTCCCAAAGTGCTGGGATTATAGATATGAGCCACCATGCCAGCAAAAATCAGAATTTTTATATTAGGTAATTTGACTCCATAACTTGTGGTCCCAGCCACTGTGCTATGCTGCTGCTTCCATGTGTATATTTATGAACCAGTTAGTCTTGAGGAATTAAGAACCCAGGTGTGCCATTCATTGTGTGTAGCAAGAAGCTTGATGCTGTTTTATCACTGAATCATCCCAACAATCCAATGAAGTTGAAATATTTGTCCCACATATCAGAGGGGAGATTGAAGCACAGAAACTTGACCAGACCCTACTGCTAATAAACTCAGACCCGGGATCTGCCTGAGTCCCTCTGTTCTCCCGAGGATGAGGATCTGCTATCTAAGGATGTTCACCAAGGTAGGTCTTGGGCTTAGAAGGTGACCCAGCCCCATCTGGAGCCTCCTTCCCAGCCAAGTCTGGCCTGCAGTCATTTGTCTCCATCAGGCACAGCCATTGTTCTCCAAACTTCCTGGATCCCTCTTCCTAAAACAAACACCTCCAGTTCCAAGGAAACCCTCACTTTGGAGAGAACAGGAAGGCACGGTTTCATCTTTGGCACTTCTCAGGCAATACTTTCTCACTGTCCAAGGGCAAAAATAAAGTGGATATAACCCAAAAAAGGGACATAGTGCTCTGAGAATTTAGCTTGGCTTGGAGAGACCTGGGAATAGGTATGCATACACACATACACATGCACACACACACACATGCACACACACACAGAGTTTCCTATGTTCCAAAACAAACCAAACTTTATGCTTTCACCTGGTACCCTGCAGCCCTGTGTTTTTCTCACTTTCAACCTCAGACCCAAAGAGGAACAAAGAGAAAGGGAAAGAAAATGACTTTCAGTTGAGTCCGTTTGACCCTGATCCATCCAGAGGAGATAATGAGGGCATGACAAATTGGTGGCCAGACAGGGACAATGATAGCACCTAATTCTCTATGTAGAGCCACCCTCCACTCAGGGCACTCTCTGCCAGTCTTTTTTTTTTTTTTTTTTTTTTGAGACAGTCTCGCTCCATCGCCCAGGCTAGAGTGCAGTGACGCGATCTCAGCTCACTGCAACCTCCGCCTCCTGGATTCAAGTGATTCTACTGCCTCAGCCTGGGGACTACAGGTGCCCGCCACCATGCCTGGATAATTTTTTTTTTTTTTAGTAGAGACGGGGTTTCACCATGTTGACCAGGCTTGTCTCGAACTCCTGACTTCAAGTGGTCCACCTGCCTTGGCCTCCCAAAGTGCTGGGATTACAGGTGTGAGCCACCATGCCTGGCCTCTGCTACAAGTCTTGAAGCTTAGTTTCTCTGTTACACACTATCAAAACACAGAGAACACACACATATTCTAGAAGGTTGACATCATTAAATACCTCTCTTCTTCTGTCATGGTGGCAAAAAGAGAAGGAGGACATGCTTCCCTTTTACTCGAGGCTGCCACAGCAAACAAGAAACAGACGCTCTTCAACATGGGGGAAATCCCCTGCCTGAGGAGCCTCTCGTTGTGGGTCACAGCGGCTAAATTTGGGGCCAGGTGTGGTGAAGCATTCCTGTAGTCCCAGCTACTTGTGAGGCTGAGGAAGGAGGATCACTTAAGGCAAGAGTTTGAGGCTGCAGTAAGCTGTGATCCAGCCTGGGGGACAGAGCAAGACTGTCTCAAAAAAAAAATAAAATAAAATAGAATGTTACAAAATAAGTAAATAAAAATGAGTTTTAGGCTGGGCATGATGGCTCACATCTGTAATCTCAGCACTTTGGGAAGCCAAGGCAGGCAGATCACTTGAGGTCAGGAGTTCGAGACCAGGCTGGCCAATATGATGAAACTCCATCTCTACCAAAAAAAAAATACAAAAATTAGCCAGGTGTGGTGGTGCACCCCGGTAGTCCCAGGTACTCAAGAGGCTGACGCAGGAGAATCTCTTGAACCCGGGAGGCAGAGGTTGCAGTGAACCGAGATTGCAGCACTGCACTACTCCAGCCTGGGTGACAGAGTGAGACCCTGTATCAAAAATAATAACAATAATAATAATAATAATAATAAGAAGAAGAAGAAGAAGAAGAGTTTTAATAAATAAGTTAATTTGGCAAAGGAAAGCAACTGTCAATCTACACTTTTCCCTCCCCACTTTGACTGGGCCTGAAATACCTACATAGGCATACCACACTCTCTCAGAACCCCCTACTGGATAACCCTCTGACCTCCCCCATGTGGGAAAGAAAAAACAGAGAGATCACAAGACAGGTGGAAATATGTAGCCATTCAAGATGCATACATAAATCTGCACAATTAGAGCAAACATCACATTATATGGCAGAGTTAGTGCAAGAAACAGGAGACAAGTGCAAAGATGCTCTAAGTGTGTCCTTCCAAGACATTTCAACTACGAAACTCTGGCAGGTAGTATAAAAGAGAAAAATCTAAAAATAGTGCTTTCGGAGTGAGAAATATGATTGACAAATTTGTAAATGGAGAATTAGATGACAAGCTCAAGAGATAGTACCAGGACTCGAAGATAAATGCAAATGAGAAAGAAATAAGAAATAGCAGGTGAGGGGGACAGATCACGAGGTCAGAAGATCGAGACCATCCTGGCTAACACGGTGAAACCCCGTCTCTACTTAAAATACAAAAAATTAGCCGGGAGTGGTGGCGGGCACCTGTGATCCCAGCTACTCGGGAGGCTGAGGCAGGAGAATGGCGCGAACCCGGGAGGCGGAGCTTGCAGTGAGCCAAGATGGCGCCACCGCCCTTGAGCTTGGGCGTCACAGCAAGACTCCGTCTCAAAAAGAAAAAAAGAAAGAAAAGAAATAGCAGGCACTTATCCTGGATGTAACAGTGGCTTAAAAGGAAGGAAAAGAAGAGTGGAAAAGCAATAATTAAGAAGAAAACAAAAATCTTCCTTAGGGCACATGAATAGGGAAGTCTTCAAGGTAGGAAAAGATCTCTGGGAAAAAAATCCTCACCCAGAAGCGACTGATACAGGCTGTGCTTCAACTTCACACAAAATGACAAAAGCCCTATAAGGAACTAAGCACCAAATGTAAATGAGCTGGAAGCGTCTATTAAAAGACTTAGTTTGGGTCAAAAACAAAATCCAGCTTAGAGCTATTATAAAGGAACACACCTATAATAAAATGTTCCAAAAAGCTTTAAAAATTTATGCATTTATTCATTTAACAAATAAATATTGAGTTTTTTTTCCAGTGCCAAATAAAGTGATGGGCAACGACTTACCAGGCAAACACAAACAAAAATAAATCAGAGACGATAATATTAATATTTAACAAGGTAGAGATTAAAGCAAAATGGTCAAAGTGAACATTTTTCTCTTGATCTTTGCCAGGTATACAGAGAAGAAAAAGAAGATTTGACCAATATTATTAACAAAATTGAATATATAGATATGGTATGTTTACACATATATACATATACATATACAAACCATATACCCAAAGGTCTAATACAGTATTTGAACAAAATACATTTGAGTAGTATTATTAATAAACTTGAATACACACACACACATACAAACCTTTCAAACCTATACTCAAAAGTCTAATATAGTAGTCACTAACCATGAGTGCCTATTTAAATTTGAATTTTAACTAATTAAAATTAAAGTAAATAATCAGTTCTTCGGACTCACTAGCCATGTTTTCTGAGTCTAGTGGGTACTCCATCAGTCAGGGTGGATATATAACATTTCTACCATCGCAGGCAGTTCTGCTGGACCGTGCTGCATACAGAAGGCAGTTTTTAAAATGCTGCATAGCATCTACAAAATGTTCCTGTAATATAACATGCACAAAAGAAGGATAAACTTTTTAAAAATGTAATTGAGATCAGTAATTAGAAATCAGGATCTTAGCACAAGGCGTGCTCATTGTTAGTAGCGTGTCACTGTTTCTAGGACCTCTCAGCAGACAGCTGGGAAACACGTGCACACATACACACACACATTAAATAGGTATTAATATTTACTTCTGTAGCTATAGATGATGATAGATGATTGATAGATCAGATAGATAGATAGATAGATAGATAGATAGATAGATGATAGATAGATAGATATTAAAAACCATGAGTTCATCTTCCCCTTTTGATTCCAATTCAGCACAACAAGGTACATTTCTTTTTTAATTTTTTTTATTTTTAGTTTTTGAGATGGAGTCTCACTCTGTCACCCAGGCTGAAGAGCAGTGGTGCAATCTCGGCTCAATGTAACCTCCGCCTCCTGGGTTCAAGCGATTCTCCCATCTCAGCCTCCAGAGCAGTGGGACTACAGGCATGTGCCACGATGCCCAGCTAACACCCAGTACATTTCTAACCTCCTCCTCTGCATATATCCCCATAGTGAGAAACTCAGTTCCCATTATCCTCGATACATGGATTCACTTGCTCATCCTAGAAGTCACAGAAGGTGGGTTCAAAATTCCAACCCATTACCATTGCAGGAAGGAAACCAACTAGAAGCAACACCAATGAGGAATCTGTATTTGTTTACCACTGGTTGGTTTGTCAGTTAGTTGGTTGGTTAATTGGTTGGTTCCAGGTAGGGCTCCTTGGAGAAATAACTGAACTGGGGCCGGGAAAGTCCAAAATGACCCTGAAACAGCTTTCTGTGTCAGAAATTAAGGAAGCGCTCAAAGACTCATACGGATTTGTCAAAAGGAGACAAGAACCAGATTGAAGGAATCCCAACTGCCAAATCTAGGACAATTTGAACATCAAAATACATTCTTAGAGGCAGAAGGATCGCTTGAGGCCAGGAGTATGTATGAGACCAGCCTGGGCAACACAGCAAGACCCCATGGGCAACATAGCAAGACCCCGTCACCACACAAAAATTTTTTAAGTTAGCCAGGCATAGTGGAACACACCAGTAGTCCCAACTGCTCAGGAGGCTAAGGTGGCAGGGTGGCTTGAGTCTGGGAGTTCAAGGCTGCAGTGAGCCTTGATCACACCAGTGCACTTCAGCCTGGGTGATAGAGGGAGACCCAGTTTGTAAAAAAAAAAAAAAAAAAAAAGTATTTTTAATGTAATGATGGTAATGTATTATAACCCATTGAATAAATTAAGAGTTCATGTGTCCATACTGATATAAATAAGTAAATGGTTTTTTAAATTAAGTAAGTGGGGAGAAAAAGCTCTTCCCTACAGTAGAATGCTCACTGATAATATAGAATGAACACTGAGGTGATAAAACCATCAGTGTATGGTAAAACTAGTGGGTGAAAATCTGATGAAGAATATTTACAAGGTGCAAAAGTATCTTTCCACAATTAATTACTAGTTACAAAGGAGAAAACTGTAACTTTACAGTGGAGGAGGCAGATACGCACCATGTTAACCAAGTGATCCGAGTTAGCAGCACCAGTATCTCAAGAAACCAAGTTCTGTGCCTCTTCGTAAGATGCACTCAGAAAGGTACGATGTCACTTGTGGGGTATTCCTGTTAGAAGGACATAAACTGAATCTATAAATGAAGAATCATGAAACACACCCAAATTAGTAACTGTTCCAGATTAACGATGGCTAAAGAGACAGGACAACTGAATGCGATTCTTGATCCTGGGCCAGATACTGCAAGGGAAAAAATAATAACTAGAAAGGACAATATTGGGACAATTGACAACATTTGAAAATGGATTATGTTTGCTCTGAACAATGGACTGGGAGAATCTCCAAGTTTCTCTTTCCTCTGAAACAAATGGCACAGGGATTGTCCATGCCTTGATGTTTGGAAGAAATTAAGCTTAAAACTTTAATCTGGTGTCTTGTTTTTGGAAGCAGTCCTTTGACAGTCTTTCCACTTCTTCTATGTTTGTTAGTAGTAGTATCTTTAGATTTTTCAATATTTCTTTTGTTGACAATATTGGCAATCCATATATTTCCAAGAAATTTGCAAATTTAGTTAATAGTACCATATCAATGTCAAATTTCCTGATTTGAGTAACTGAGCTGTGGTTATGTAAGAGAATGCCTCTGTTTATTAGTAGTGCTATCTTTAGGTTTTTTAATATTTCTTTTGTTGGCAGTTTTGGTAGTCCACATATTTCCAAGAAATTTGTGAATTTAGATAATAGTGCCATATCAATGTCAAATTTCCTGATTTGGGTAACTGAGCTGTGGATACATAAGAGATATGCCCTCTGTTTATTAGTAGGAGTATCTTTAGATTTTTCAATATTTGTTTTCTTGACAATTTTGGTAACGCATATATTTCCAAGAAATTTACAAATTTAGATAATAGTACCATATCAATGTTAAATTTCCTGATTTGGGTAACAGCTGTGGTTACGTAGAACACCCTCATTCTTAGGAAATAGCAATTAAGTATTTAGAGGTAAAGGGGAATGATGCTTCCAGTCTATTCTCAAATGGTTTAGAAAAAATATTAGTATACATAATAATGTATACTAAATATTAGCATGTGCATATTAACATATGTACAGAAAGAAAGAGAGAGAACATAAATGGGGCAAATTTACACAATTGATAAGGGATATGTGGGAGTCCATAAACTATTCCTATGACTTTATGTAAGATGGAAATAATGACAATAAAAAGTTACTGAAAATTTTAAAATGATTGACAGTTTGATTTTTTTAAGTCAAACTATTAAATAAATTCAAGGATGAATTTCTCAAAACAAATCCCAGTCAAGTCTAATCAAGAGGATAAAAGAAAAAAACAATCTCTGCTGTGGCAGGATGGTGCCATCCTTATAAAAGAATATGATAACCCCATAACAATACTTTTTTAAGTAAATTCCAGACTGTATTTAGATGTCACCCATTTTTCAACTAATGTCCTTTCTCTGAACCAGAATCTTATGCAAGATGCCCCAGTTCATTTAGTCACCGTGTCTCCTCAGTCTCCTCTGATCTGCGACAGTTTCTCAGTCCTGCCTTGGCAGTTTAGAGGAATACTGGCCTGGTATTGTGAAGAATGTCCCTCAATTTCACACCCACAGTTTTTAAAATCTGAATAAGACTTGCAAATTTCTTGGAAACATATGGGTTTCCAAAACTGTCAATAAAAGAAATATTTAAAAATCTAGGATAATAATACTACTACTAATAAACATAGAAGAAGTGGATAGACTGTCAAAGGACTGCTTCCAAAAACAAGACACTAGATTAAAGTTTTAAGGGCAATTTCTTCCAAATGTCAAGGAATGAACAATCCATGTGCCATTTGTTTCAGAGGAAAGAGAAACTTGGAGATTCTCCCAGTCCATTGTTCAAAGCAAGCATAATCTTGACATCCAAACTTCCCAAATATAACAAAAAATAAAACCTATGAACTAAACTCATTTGTGAATATAGACATAAACATCCCAAATAAAATATTACAACTCAGATCCAACAAGATTAAGATTTTCTTGCCCAAATGCAAAATACTTCAACATTAAAAACATCCATTAACTATAATTCATTTCATCAAAAAGTCGAAGAAGGAAAATCACATAGTCATCTTGATTGATGCTGAAAGGTATGAATTCAATATTTCCTCCTGATGAAAACTCACTAAATTTAAAATAGAAGCATCTGATCTCAAAACAATACAAAATAGCTACCTCAAACCGCAGACACTGTCACACATGACAGCGAAAAACCAGCATCATTTTCATTCAAGTCAGCAATGGGACAAGGGAATCTATTATCACCATTGACAATATTCCGCCTGTTCTAGGCAATTCAATATAACAAAGATGAAAAAAAATGTGTGACTATTGGAAAGATACGATAATGGTTTTTTGTTTTGTTTTTTTGTTTGTTTTTTGGGGTTCTTTTGTTTGTTTGTTTTGCTATTTCTCAACATGCTTGTTGATCTGGAAAACCCACGAGAATTAGCTGGAAATAAAAATTAGAAAAATCAAGAAAGCACAGTCTGGTGGTGATTTACAGAGTAAAGATGATAGATAATAGATACATAGATACACAGATAGATTCATAGATATATAGATACATAGATGATAGGTAGATAGTAGATGGATACATAGATATATAGATAGATAAGATGCTTTCCTATTTATTCACAATGGCCAGTGAAAACTAACCATAATTAATAATGCAAAATAATATCCACAAAACAACTGGAAATCTGAATGCACAGAATAAACTAAACAGGAAAGGTCATACATTCCTATTAGAAAAACAAAAAATTAACAGTCTTCAAAGAAGATCTGGATGAATGGAAAGATATATCACATTCTGATAATACTATAAAGATAGCACTTTTTCAATTAATTTACAAATACATTGCGATTTCAATCAAAATCCTTATAGGATGAAAACGTTCATAATAGTTTTAAGAAACAAAATAAGTATTAGAAGAGGCTTACCCTATCATATATGAAAATAAATTACAGAACCATGCTGTTAAGACAATATGGAACCCACTCAGAAAAGACAGATGTAAAAGAGCATAAATAAAAATTTATCTGAGAAAAAATAATCAAATAATATGCTAAAAATATATTGAGTCCATTTATTATTAAAGAAATGTAACGCAATACAAAATAACATTTTTTGGCTTTCAAATGGGCCGACAGTGGAAAAGAGTGTAAAATGCAATTGCTGATGAAGAAGTAGGAAACTATACACCCCCATACACTCTGAATGTGAGGGCAAATTTTTATAACCTTTTTGGAAAGCAACTTGGAACTATGTAAGAAAAACTTTAAAATGTGGCATAAACTTTGATTTAGGAATTTTATGTTTAAAATTAGAAGCAGTTTTCTTTTCTTGTAATGTCCTTGTCTGGCTTTGGTATCAGGGTAAAGCTGGCCTCGTTAAAAGAGTTTGGATTTTCTCCTCTTCAACTTTTTTTTTTTTTTTTTTTTTTGGAAGGGTTTTTGGAGAACTGGTATTAGTTCTTTAAATGTTGGACAGAGTTCAACCATGAAGCCATCTGGTCCTGGACTTTTCTTTGTTGGTTGATTTTTTATGACTGCTTCAATCTCCTCTCTCGTTATTGGTCTGATCAGATTTTTCTGTTTCTTCATGATTTCGTCTCAGTAGGTTGGACATCTCTAGGGATGTATCCATTGCTTCTAAGTTAACCAATTTTTTGGCATATAATTTTTTTTTGAGACAGGCTGGAGTGCAGTGTCACCCAGGCTGGAGTGCAGTGGTGCAATCATGGCTCATTGCAGCCTCAACTTCCTGGGCTCAAGCCTTGGACTACAGATGCATGCCACCATATCCAGCTAATTTTTATTTTTAATATTTGTAGAGGCACAGTCTCACTGTTACCCAGGCTGGCCTTGGACTCCTGAGCTCAAGTGATCTTCCCACCACAGCCTAACGAAGTGCTGGGATTACAGGCATGAATCACCATACCCAGCCAGCATATAATTATTCTAAATAGTCTCTTATGGCCCTTTGTATTTCTGTGGTGTCCGTTGTGATGTCTCCTCTTTTATTTCTGCTCTCTTTCTCTTGGTTAGTCAAGCTAAAGGTTGGTCAACTTGGTTTATCTTTTCAAAAAACTAAAACTAACCCTTATTTTTATTGCTTTTGCATTGTTTTCTAGTCTCTGTATCATTTATTTCAGTTCTACTATTTATTATTTCTTTGGCTGCTAACATTGGGCTTAGTTTGTTCTTCCTTTTCTATTTCCTTAAGGCATAACAATAAGGTGCTTATTTGCAACTCTTCTTTTTTTGATGTAGGCATTTATTGTTATACACATTCTACTTAGAACTGCTTTGGCTGCATCCCATAAGTTTTGGTATGTTGTATTTCCCTTTTTGTTTCTTTCAAGATATTTTTAAATTTCTCTTCTAATTTCACCATTGACCCGATGTTCAGGGGCATGCTATTTAATTCCCATGTATTTGTGAAATTTCTGAAATTCCTCTTGTAACTAATTTCTAATTTTATAACACTGTGGTCAGAAAAGATACATGACATCATTTCAGCCTTCTTAAATTTGCTAAGATTTGTCTTGTGGCATAACATCTGATCTATCCTGGAGAATGCTCTATGTGCACTTGAGAAGAATGTGGGTTCTGTTGCTATTGGATGAAATCTTCCATGTATTTCTGTTAGATCCACTTGGTCTGAAGTGCCGTAGTAATTTTCTGTCTGGATAATTTGTCCGTTATTGAAAGTGGTCTACTGAAGTCCCCTACTATTATCATGTTGCAATCTATCTCTCCCTTCAGATTCTTTAATATGTGCTTTATATATTTGGATGCTCTACCATTGATGAATGGATAAGAAAAATGTGGCATATATACACGATGGAATACTATTCAACCTTAAAAAATATTCTGTCATTTGTAACGACATGGATAGAATGGCAGAACATTACATTAAGTGAAATAAGCCAAGTATAGTAAGGCAAATACTGCGTGCTCTCACTTACACACGGATTCTGAAACAATTGAACTCATAGAAGCAGAGAGCAGAATGGTGGTTACCAGAGCCTGGGGTTGTGGGAAATGGGGAGATGATAGTCACAGGGTACAAAGCCTCAGCTAGACAAGAGAAAGAGATTTGTTTTTTTATATTAATTGAACATCATGGTAAATATAGCTAATAATTGAGCTCTGTGCATATAAATATAACTAAAAGAGTACATTTCCAATATTCTTATCACAAAAAATGTTAAATATTTGAGATGATAGATATGTTAATTAGCTTAATTTAGTCTTTCCACCTTGTAATCAAAAATCATAACACCGCTTTGTAACCCAAGAAATACATACAACTGTAATTTGTCAATACATAACAAAAGTAATTTTTTAATAAAATAAAATTAGAAGCAACCATCCACTTGACCTCATGGAATACTATGCAACCATTTAAAATTGCATCCTTGAAGGATATACTATTAAGTGGAGAGATGCTCACCATACATTAAGTGAAAATGCATGTTAGTGATTTTGCATGGGAGGATCCCAGGTTTATAAAGGAGCAGGCATCCCGAGAAGATGATTAGTGTAAACAGACAGAGACTCAGAAGGAGGGCCCATCTGTTTCCCTGTAGGTGTAGTGTCTCTGTCATCAGTCAGCCATGTTGCTGTTAACCTTCCCCTCCTTAACTTCTTTTTTTGTTTTTTTTTTGTTTGTTTTGTTTTGAGATGGAGTCTTGCTCTGTCACCCGGACTGGAGTGCAGTGGCACGATCTTGGCTCACTGCCATCTCCACCACCCAGGTTTAAGTGGTTCTTCTGTCTCAATCTCCTGAGTAGCTGGGACTTCAGATGTGCACCACCACACCCGGCTAATTTTTGTATTTTTGTAGAGACATGGTTTTGCCATGTTGGCCGGGCTTGTCTCGAACTCCTGACCTCAGGTGATCTGCCTGCCTGAGCCTCCCAAAGTGCTGGGATTACAGGTGTGAGCCACTGCACCTGACCCCTCCTTAGCTTTATCCCTTGCATTAGAGGGTCAGCTTCTGGAAGGCAGGGTTGTCATTCATTCACTCACTCATTCATTAATTCACTATGTGAGTCAGGCAAGGAAGTAAACAAAGACCACCCAAATGAGAATAAGCAAACATTATTTATTTAGAGCTTGCTACGTCAAGAGAATCAGCAACCATCACTCACATTTGGCAGAGACTCGAAGGCAGGCAGAGGGGTGGGAAAAGTTTATGGTGGAAAAAGAGAAGGCTTCCAGTGTGCCCTGTTGGCAGAGGAAACTGTAGGCAGCTAACTAGAAGCAGGGCATCCTATGTGATGGTTTAAATGGGCATATTTGGTTTTCTCTGCGTGGTGCTAAGTTAGAAGCAGGGACAAAAATTAGAGACACTGTCCCTAATTCACCAAGTCCCAGCCATTTAAGACCAAATGATACAAGGGTTGTTATTTGTCATCCTGGATGGTTGCTAAAGATGGGAGTTTGACTTCTTAAGTTCTTTGCTGCCGATCGTAAGGTCAGAGTTCTATCTTGCATATGGTCCGGTTATTGTCTGTATATTTTGTCTCTTGTAAGCACTGGGGAAAACACAGACTTACAAAGGTACCTGAAACCCATTGCCTGCCCTCAAGGAGATTATGGTCAAACAGAAAAGACATCCTATTATTTTGGAATGTCCTGGTGACTTGTCCATGTTCAACAGTAGGGCAGTCTACCTGGCACTATAAGAGCACATTGCACTTGAGCTAAAAGCCACACCCCAGCACCATGGCCTGCAAGACCCCTGAGGACTTGGCTCTTATGAGCCCCTTTTATGTCATTTCTCACTACTCCTCCCCTCACTTGTTCCTCTGCAGGTCGCAATCATGGTCCTGCCGGGGGAAAACCACCCCCTTAGATGCAAGGAGTAAGGGTATTCAATGCCTACAGAGCATTTTTATCTCCATGTGCCAGCAATTCTAAGCAATATGCATGATTTAAAAAAAAAAAAAAATACTCCTTTCAAATCTATTGTTGGTTTAGGTTCTAAGCAACTACTCCCATTACTTTGAGTTTTAGTACTATAGATGCAAGCTTCAAATTAGCACATTTTTATTACTTACATTTTAATACACATTGATTTCTACATGGAACTTAATTCAAATAACTCCTAGTTATAGATGTGTCCCTGAGACACACATACTCAACCATATGCATTTGTTTAAAGAGTAAACTTATAGCAGCTCAGAATTGCTGAAGTTCACTTTGGGCACAGTCCCTGTCCCCAGGCTCTGTGGAACTACACATCCCTGCATTTAAACAGTAGATTCAAGACAAACAATGACAGCACCGTGATTGCAAAGGCAAAGAAACAGAACTGAGATGACTTCTGTCATCCCAAGTGATTGTGTGGAAGTTCATTCATGTTTAAAATTTAAAACAGAAGGAACTAAACAGTGTTACCTTTTTGTTTGATAAGTGCAAATTTTAGTTCATGCATGATTTATTGAATTTTAATAGTGTCTTCAAGATTGAAATTTGTTAGTTTCAATTGTTAATTGAAAACGAAAAGAGAATCCAAAAAGTTAAATTATACAGCAATGGAGCCATTTAGTACTTTTTATCCTGGTGTGATGTGATCAATGAGGTTCATCAGTCACAAAAAACATTTGCAAACAACCAGAATCTCCCTTGAACAATGTCTAGTGAAGCACCAAGCTTTAAAACTGTTCCTTGAAGTTGCGTGCTCAGAAATAGGGGAGAAAGTCAGGGCGTGGTGGCTCACACCTGTAATCTTAGCACTTTGGGAGACCAAGTCAGGGGGATCACCTGAGGTCAGAAGTTCAAGACCAGCCTGGCCAACATGGTGAAACCCCGTTTCTACTAAAAACACAAAAATTAGTCGGGTGTGGTGGTGCGCTCCTGTGATCCCAGCTACTCAGGAGGCTGCGGCAGGAGAATCTCTTGAACCTGGGAGGCGGACCTTGCAGTGAGCTAAGATCGTGCCACTGCACTCCAGCATGGACGACAGAGCGAGACTCCATCTCAAAAAAAAAAAAAGAAATGGTGAAGGCCATTAACAATGCAGCACACAAGTACAAAAAAAATAGAAAATGAAATACAAAAAGAATCAAATTTTGAGGAATAGTGCGAGGAGAAATGACAAAAGATACAGGTCTAATATTGCCGGAAGAAATTGAGAGAGCAAAGCTTCAAAACCTTGATCATTTTCACCAAAAACTGGACACATGGCCCACAGCAATGGAGCCAGTCATGTCATGTTCACCATCATTCCACCATTCTTCCTGATTTTTGTAGAAGAAGAAAAACCTTGAAAGTTTTTACTGAATAAAATAGGAATCTATGATGAATCTCTGGTGATGATATTTTAGTGGTTTTCAACTAGGGGAGATATTTTAGATGGGATTTTTATACATCTCTGCCAAAATTATCCTCACGTTTAAGACTTTCATAACCATTTGTATGTCTGTTGTTTCTTGTGAAAGAAACTCTTTGAAATTAAAATTAATAAAGAAGTGTTCTTCAACCAACTATGAGTGAAGACAAGCTGACAAATCTGGCTGTTGTGAACAGTGAACGTGTATAGATGAAAAAGGTTGTCAAAGCCATTGGCAAATTTGCAGAAGCCAAGGCTCAAAGTGAGAGCTATGATGTCATTGTTCACTGTTGCAACAGATATATGGGAATAAGTTTGTCCACATGGATGTAATTTAATAGGATTAATCTATGACGTATTTTTCTTTTTGCTATTGTAATTTTTTCTTCTGGCATGATTAGATATAAAAAGTTCAATAAAAGGACTTTTTTTGCTGTCTACATTTCCTTTCTGGTCATTACTATTATTACTTTCCTTGCTGAATTGTTATTGAAAATTATTCTGGCATATAGAGGAAAGAGGGTGTTGGAATAATCCCCGCTGTGTCTCAAATGCACCAGGCTCACTCTGCTTCCAGTGCCTCTTGGGACACATCAAGCTCTTGTCCAACTCTGAGCCTTTGAACCTGTTATTCTCCCTGACTGGAGCACCTTCCTTCCAGATCGTCAAGGAACTACACTCTTCCCCCACTCAATAATCCTCTCAGAGGGTGTCTCAGTCTGTTTTCTGCTGCTTTAACAGAATATCACAGACTGAGTAATTAATAAATTTATTTATCATGGTTCTGGAGGCTGGGAAGTTCAAGAGCATGGCTTCAGCATCCACCAAGAGCCTTCATGCCGTATCATCACATCACATCTTTGCGGGAGGACCAAGAAGCACATGAGACAGAGAAAAATGAGGGCTGAGTTTCCTCTCTGCAATAACTAACAAGATAACAGGATTAATCAATTCGGGATCAATCAATTCAGAATGAAGCAATTCAGGGTTAATCAATTCATGAAGGCACAGCCCTCATGACCTAATCACCCCCTAAAGGGCCCCACTTCTTAATATTGTCACAATTACAATTAAATTTCAGCATAAGGCCGGGCATGGTGGCTCATACCTGTAATCCCAGCACTTTGGGAGGCTGAGGCAATGGGGTCACTTCAAGCCAGGAGTTGGAGACCAGCCTGAGTAACACAGCAAGGCCCTCTCTCTACAAAAAAAAAAATAATAATTAAAATAAAAATTAGAAACATTAACCAAGTTAATTTTTTACAGTAGCTGCAGTCCCAGCTACTCGGGAGGCTGAGGCAAGAGGATCACTTGAGCCCAGGAAATTGAGGCTGCAGTGAGCTATGATCGCATCACTGTACTCCAGACTGGATGACAGAGCATAGACTTTGTCTCAAAAAAATCAATAAGCAAAATAAATAGATTTCCACATGAGTTTCAGAAGGGACAACCACAGCAGAGGCGCTTTGCCCAGTCGTTTTCACGATGTGCCTGCTTCCCCAGTGCAAATCTCAAAGTCTTGCATGACCCTCTTTTTTACCTGCCTGTTCATTGTCTGAGTCCTGCTACAGGCATGGAAACCCCAGGGAGGGCGGCTTGTGCCGCCCTGTTTCTCTGTCTTCCCCCAGCACAGTATCTGGCATGCAAGAGGCCCACAGGAAATATCTGTGGCATCGACCCGTGAGCTCAGAGGAGAAGCACCTGGCCTGGAGGGGGCAGGTGAGCAGGTCAGATCTGCCAAGTGCAGGCCCCTGAGGCTGAAACTAGAAGGATGAGCTCGTAAACAAGAACCAGAGGGAGGCGGAGGGAGGGCTTTCAGGGAATTGCAAGTGGACAGCGTGTCTGGAGGACACTGTTGTGGCTTTGAAAGAACAGGTACCTTGAAATGGTCATCGTAACCCAGGGCAGACTGACGAGGGACTTTCACAGGCTGGGGCTTCATGCCCAAGAAAATAAGGAGGTGTTTTAAGCAAGGGAGTGACATGATCTGATTTGCCCTCTGGAAATATCACTGTGGCAGGGAGAGGGAAAGGAGTGGAGGGGCAAGAATAGGAAGGGAAGGAGGACATGCTGAAGGGCCATGCTCTTTAGAGCTTCCAGAAAAGAACAGGGGCTCAGATGCAGCCTAAGACAATCCCTTGATGCTAAATTCCCCTCCACTCTGCATCCCAAGAGCTGAGATTTCTGCCAGTCCTGGGGGAAGTCCTTTGAGGAGGGGGGCAGGAAAGGCAGGAGACGGGACTGCCACAACAGGCAGGGGCAGGTGCTGGCAGGCAGCACAGATGGGTTTCTGGAAGGACACTGGTGCTGGGTACAGAGGGCTCCTAACCAAGCTGCCTGTGTGGGGAACGGAGACTGAGAGGAGCTACAGGGGATAGGATAGAGGCAGAACTCACATGCTTCCAGTCACTCTTCTCACTCACAGGGGAGGCCACAGTGCAGTCTCTGAGAACTGACACACACACAGAATTTCTAGGAAAGAACCACTGAAAGATGAGGGTCCACTGATTTTCCTTGGTCAAAATCCAGTTTGGCAAGGAAGCTGCTGCAAAGACTGCCCCAGCCGGAACCCCCAGTATCCATGCCCAATTCCCACCCGGGGGCACACAGGTACGACTGGGGTTGGAGGATGCACAGGAACCCCCTCCTCCCCCTCCCACACTGGTGGCCAGCACTGGCCTTGTCCCCGACTCAGCCGCTGATGTGGGAACTCTCCTGGGACCCGGAGCAAGGGGCACGCTTTGAATCTTTACATGCCACAAGGAAGAAAATCAATTTCAATGCCCAAAGGAGGGAATTACTGCAGCAGAAGGTCACCAACCACTACAAGTTGCAGTATTGTCTTGGAGACTCGGACCGGGGGGAAAATGCCTCCAAGTGAGGTAAGAGTGCTCTGAGGTCTGAAGCAAACGCCTGTCCCCAGGAATAATATGAGACAGTCCCGGTGGGGGGACGAGACCACACAAAGGAAGAAATTTCTTTGTGTGTGCACAACTGGAGTGAGATTCTGAATTCTGGTTCTGGCCACTTAGGCAAGGCCTCAGCTGTAGCTGCAGAGCTCTGGTTCATGTTAAGTCTTGGAGGAATGGCTGATATTTTAATAGTATTGTCACAGTAGCAGACTCACCAGTGGCAATGGCCACTCCACTTAGGCATGGTGGACACATTCCACAGCCCAGCCTCCAGGCCCTAGAGCTCCCCAGTTAATGCCAGGTTCCCTAAGCACTGATGCAAGGATGCTGGATGTTGGATATTTATTTATGTTCCATCTGGTTCCCAAGATGAAACATAAAGTGCTGGCTCACACTTGTAATCCCAGCCATTTGGGAGGCTCAGGCAGGAGGATGGCTTTAGGCCAGGAGTTAGAGAGCAACCCGGTCAACAAAATGAGAACTTTAGATGTGACTTATTCCATCTTTGCTCCATTGTCGCAAAGATGGAAAGACCCCAGCCATGCCCAGGTGCCTTGCCTTTCCTTGGAGCCAGTGCAGTAGAACCCAGTCAAAGCAAAGGTCAAATGACAGGTTCATTGGGCTGGACATGTACAATCCCTTTTCTGGATATGTAGACTATAAGGCAGCTGGGACCCACCTTCTTATCCAGGCAATGCAAAGATGAGCAAGGGGTCACTCTGTCCTGGGATTCAGGAGAAAAAAGATGTTGCAGGTTCAAGGAAGCTGCCACTTCCTAGACTTTCTGCAGTAAGTCCAAAACCCTTATGGGTGGTAAAAGGCAGTGCCTCAGCCTTGTTTCCAGATCTTCGAAGTTAGAGAAACCCGTGGCGTGAACTGTGTCGGCCCCAACCAAGGAACCATGAAAGCAACAGTGTTTCTGGAATGAAAGCCCCTCTATCTTGAGAAAGTGGGAGTCGGGGCAGGCAAGCAGAGAGCAGGGTGCGTGGGAGACATTCTCAGTGGCTGTCCTCCTTCGTGACACCTTTCCCCAGGGCTTCAGAGGGGCAACATCTGTGGGCTAGTGCCCCTCCTCACAGAGGTTCCAGCTGGTGACCAAAATAGCCAGGAGGGGGCTATGGAGGGGCCGGGCAGGAAGTGGGGAAGAGCGGTTCCACGCAGTAACTGCCTGGAAGCCACACCCAAGTGCTGTTCACAGGCTGAGG